>NW_006408599.1:4378705-4384367 GCF_000296735.1 Chrysochloris asiatica | reverse complement strand
ATATATATAACCAATAAAATATAGAAGTTCAGAATCACCTGGAACTTTTATATATATTCTGATGCACAGATCTGCTTACACACACACACATATATGTATATATAAGAGAGCACAATGTCCCCATATGATAAGCACTGGTCTGCAAACCACAAAGTCCATGGTTTGAGCCCTCCAGACGCTCCACAAGAGAAAGATGTGACTTTGAGACTTTCTGCTTCTGAGAAAATTTAAAGCCTAGGAAACCCTATACAGGGTCTTTATGAGTTGGAACAGCATTAACAACAACATACATATATGGCAGATCTGTTAGAGCTGGACGTGCCCATACTCTTTGACTCAGTAATTCCACTACTAAGTAGACACTCAACAGAAAAGCATACTCTTGCTAACCAAAAGGTTTATACTAGCAGGTTAGCATTAGCTGGGAGCCCTGATGGCTCAATGATTAAAGCACTTCGCTACTAACGAAAAGGTCAGCAGTTTGAGCCAACCAGCTTTTCTGCAGAAGAATGATTTACAACCTGGGAAACCCTATGAAGCAGTTCTACTGTGTTCTATAGAGTCACTGTGAGTCTGAATCAAATAGACTGCAGAGAGGTAGGCAAAGTTCATAACAGCATTATTCATAAGGAATGGAAAAGATATCTATCAATATTAAATGGCTAAACAAATTATGATATATACAGGAAGAAGAATTAACAAATCACTACTGTGTACCACACTCAGTGAATCTCACAAACATCATCTTGTGAAGCTAGACACAGAAGCATGTTAACTGTATGACTTTGCATAAAGTTCAAAATCAGAAGAAACAGATCATTGCTCTTTAAAGTTGGGGTGGAGATTACTCATGGGGCAGAGGTGGGCAGCAGTGACTGAGCAAAGGCCCAAAGGGGTTTCTGGGATACTGGCCATGATGTGCTTCTTGAGTTCTTTACATGGATGTGTTTACTTTGTGAAAATATGGTGTGCTATATGTCAATTGTATGTGCTTCTGTATATCTGCCATAATTTATTAAAATGTTTCTTAATATAATACATGCCCAGTCCCTACCCTCAAAGATTATGATTCCAGTGTTATGACCCTAATGTACAGGCAACTAGGAAACCACTGAAGCTTTAGTCAGAAAGCCTGGATTTGAGTTACAGCTCTGCCACTTGCTGGGAATGTAGCTTTGAGCCAGCCAGTTCAACCCTCTAGAATCAGTTTCCTCATCTGTAAAGTCAGTATCGTAACACATCTTCACAGGCATATTATGAATGTTAAATGAAATCACATAGATAAACTGCTTCACATACCACCTGACGGCAAAGAAACAATATGCAGCCAATGTTAATTATTATTTTCAAAGAAGCACTTGTGATACACAATTAAGCACTTGGTTACTGACCCAAACACTCAGCAGCTTTGAGAGAAAGACATGGATTTTTGCTTCTCCAAACAACATTCTTATCAATGGAGAAAAGATTAAAGTTGTCAAGGACTTCATTCTTCTTGGATCAACTATCAACACTCATAGAAGCAGCAGTCAATAAATCAAATGACATATTGCATTAGGCAAATCTACTTCTCAAGACCTTTTTAAAGTGTTGAAGAGCAAAGATGTCAGCTTGAAGACTAAGGTGTGCCTAACCCAAGCCATGGTATTTTCAATAACCTCATATGCATGCGAAAGCTGGACAGTGAATAAGGAAGAATATAGAAGAATTGATGCATTTGAGTTATGGTGTTGGAGGAGAATATTGAAAGTGCCATGGATTGCCAAAAGAATCAATAGATTTGTTTGGGAAGAAGTACAGCCAGAGTGCCCATTGGAGGCCAGGATGGCCAAACTTTGCCTCTCATTCTTTGAACATATTGTCAGGAGGGACCAGTCACTAGAAAGGATATCATGTTTGGTAAGGTGGAGGGTCAGGGAAAGAGAGGAAGACCCCCAGTGAGATGGATTGGCCAAGTGGCAGCATCAATGGGCTCAGGCATGGCAACAATTGTGAGGTTGGCGCAGGACCAGGCAGTGTTTCGTTCTGTTGTGCATAAGTTCACTATGAATCAGTACCAACTCGATGGCACCTAACAACAACAAAGATTATAATTAAGAAAGCCCAATAGTGCAGTTCTGCTCTGTTGCGTGGGGTCACTATGAGTTGGAATTGACTTGATGTCACCCAACAACAATAACAGTATCATAGAAGCTTATCCTAGACTGAGAAACAGCATTTATAGGATCTGACCCAGAACTGTCTCACTCTAACGTCCATAATTCTATGTTTGTTTCTACATTGTGCATTGCCTTAAACACTCTGAAGCATTCCTTCCAAGGAGCAATCACCCTGTAAGCCAGGAAGAGAGGCTGTGTTCTTTAATTGTAGAGTGTTGATTAGGTTTGATTGCATGCTTCTTGGTTATTATTGATCTAGGAGATGACTGATGGTCACTGGTTGTCACTGTCTCATCGTCGCTATAATTGCATGAAATATTTGTCAGGGTTGAGCACCTCTTACTCAGATGCATTAACAATAATTTCCCCAAATGTGTTCCCTTGAAAGAGATTGAATTATTTCCAAAGGTCCTGTGCATCTCCTTTGCAGCGCAGGAAAAAGTACACCCATAAATTACTCAATTGACACAGATGGGGACCTGAATGGCAGAGCAGTCGGCAACAAATTCTTCTTCCCAGACACGTCCTGTCTGATGGCAGGACTGGCAGAGGCTCTGGGGGTGCCACCCTGGTCATGCACAAGCATGACCGCGAGTTCCTCTCAGAGGAGAAGTGGCCGGGCCACTAATCCCTGTCGGGGCTTTGGAGTCTGACAGCAATGACTAAGGCAACTTGGAATTCATTTCCCTGTTGTGATAACTCTCTATTGCTTTCCCTATCTCTTCATGGCAGAAACGGCTGTGAAAGGAATCTGAGTTGAAAGAGCACCTGCTACAGCGAATGCAAAACTAGATCCAAATTCTTTGCAGCACCACTTTTTGCCTCTTGTGGCCCTTAGTTTCCTTATCTTCAAAATGGGTACATGCTCCTCTCTCGAGTCAGGCACAACCTGAATCATGGGTGTTGGTGAATGCTTTTAGAAGAACTGTACTTCCTATTTATAGCAAAGCGCTTAGTTTTTCTATCAGTCATTCTCAAAATCCATCATATTTCCCTCAGTGAAGACAACCCCCTCCAATTGTTTTCATCTGTTTAGTTTCAGACAATGATCAGAAATTGAGTTATTCAGTGAGTTAACTGTAATTGTTGTTAAGGGCTGTCAAGTCAATTCCAACCCATAGCACAGGATTTCTGAAGCTTTCAATCTTCTCAGGAGCAGTAAACCTCATCTTTCTCTAGGAGAGCAGCTGGTGGGCTCAAATCATGGGCCTTGTGGCTCACACAGTCCAGTGCTTATTGCATAGTCATGAAAAAAAAAAAGAAAAGTAAATAGTTTCTGTCGAGTGAATTCCAACTCATGGTTTCCTCGTGCGTGTTAAAGTAGAACTGTGCTCCATAGGGTTTCCAATTATTGATTTTTCTAATGCAGATTGCCAGGTCTTTCTTCCTTGACACATCTGGGTAGGCTTAAACCACTAACCTTTTGGTTAGCAGCTGAGTGTGCTGTTTGTGCCACCCAATGATTTCTGGGGCTCTTGTACAGGACACATTCTTAATTTTCTTCTTAAATGTTGTTGTTGTTAGATGCCATTAAGTTGGTACTCACTCATAGTGACCCTATGCACAACAGAACAAAACACTACATCAGCATCACAATCATCGTTACATTTGAGCCCATTGATGCTGCCACTGTGCCAATCCACATCTCACTGGGGGATCTTCCCCTTCTCCCCCTCCCCCCTGCCCACTCCACCTTACCAAACATGATATCCTTCTCCAGTGACTGGTCACTCCTGACAATATGTCCGAAGTATGAGAGATGAAATCTGGCCAGCCTGGTTTCCAAGAGTCATTCTGGCTGTACTTCTCCCAACATGGATCTATTTCTTAAATAGTGAAAATAAGAATTATGGTGATTTTAATAAGTTCAATGAATTTTTTTAAAAAAGTCAAATAGTGAATTATTTTCTGATTACCATGTAAGTATCCTGAGTTGAGACTAAAGTTGGAATCTCAGAATTTAAACAAAAATTTCATCATCCAATGTCAGTAGGTTATATCAAGGAAAAATCATAAACTATTATGCTCAAGTTTCTATTTCCAATTGCTTGTTTAATCTTCATACTATTGGGAGCACTATTGGACCAGGCATTATGCTATTTTGTGATTATTATCCAATATTATCTTTTAAAAGATTCTACAAGGCTTATATTATTTTCCTCACCTTACACATGAAGACATTAGGAGGGTTAAGACATTTTTCAAATTTAGGCTTTAAACCAAAGTTAAGGCTATTTTCACTAATACCCACTTCTCACTTACTGACATGGTTTGATAGCAAAAACTGCATTTGTTATGTGAAACTTGGCATTATGTGAAATGACGGATGACCACATCAGATCACAAAATTGAAGATGATTACATCATTACATGGAGTTTTGGTGTGACGCTGCAGGACAATGCACTGGATAACAAAGTCAGTTTGAACCTCAAGGTCTACTGTTCATACTCACCAGCTGCTCCTCAGAAACCCTACAAAGGGTTATTGAGTCAAAACTGATTTGACAACACTTAACAACAACAACAGCATCATTATATAACTGCAAAACCACTGAGAATCATGACATATAACCTTCACAGCCAGTGTTACTCTTACCTTGGACCTCAACATTCATTACTGCTACATATAGGTCATTATTGCCCAAAATGGTAGATTTTTTTTTTTAATATTGTCATTAATGAGAAATGTTGAAAAATGAGATAAGTGAGAAATTTGTGTCATAGCACACATGAGGTGTCCCTGGGAGGTGGTTATGGTTCAGCCCTCAACTACGCTGAAAGGCTAATGGTTCAAGTCCACCCACAGGCTTTGTAAAACAGACCTAGCAATCTACTTCCAGGTCATGGCCCTTAAATTCCTCTGGGACCCATGAGTCAGATTGGATTAAATGTCCACTAACAACAGGCCCATATGGGGTTACCATGAGTTAGCATAAGGCTGAATTGGGACATTTAGCACTTATTTCAACATTCATTAGGGCCAAAATGAAACTAACAATTAGAAAATGGTGGCTGGAGTCAGTTCCAACTCATAGCGACCCTCTACAGGGTTTCCGAGGCTGTAAATCTTTACAGGATCAGAATGCCTCATCTTTCTCCCACAGAACAGCTGGTAGTTTTGACCTGCTAACCTTGTGGTTCACAGCCTGATTCATAACCACTACGCTACCAGAGCTCAACAGCTGTGTTTTAATGTCCTCAAGCAAGTATAAACCCCACTTACTCAATTGCTCAAGGCCCTAATAGCATGTTCAAACACAAGCCTCATGGAAGTATGTCCTAAAGTGAGAAAGGTTAAACAAATATATTGACTTATTTAACAAAACTTTAGCACTTTCTATGTATCAGCACCACCACTTATCTGTCAGTTTGTTGTACTGTGGTGGCTTGTGAGTTGCTGTGATTCTGAAAGCTATGCCACCAGTATTTTAAATACCAGCAGGGTCACCCATGGTGGACAGGTTTCAGATGAGCTTCCGGAAGAAGACAGACTAGGAAGAAGG
>NW_006408599.1:4373234-4377265 GCF_000296735.1 Chrysochloris asiatica | reverse complement strand
CGCTATGAGTCAGTACCGACTTGATGGCACCTAATAACAACAACACCATCACTTGGACTTGACAGACACTCAGAGCTAGGCAGGGGTGCTTTAGAGAGGAAACCAGACCATGCGTGCTGTGATTACAGATTGTTGGCATGGGAAAAGTAAGGGAATGCAAATGAAAAGAGACAAGTCCTGACTCTTTGGGGCCAAGTATTGCAGAGGTGTGGTTGACTTTCTGGTCTAATTAGCGCAGCATGTGTTAGTTAGAGCTCTGTTGTACAACCCACTGCTCAGTACAATAGTCTGGTGCAGGGGTACTCTTTAGGTGTGTTAGATCTTATTACATGTTGATCCATGCAGTTGGTATGGAAAACAGTGTGGTGGTTTCTCAGAAAGCAATTCCACTTCTAGGTATATATCTAAAAGACTTAAAAGCTGAAAGTCAACTGGAGACTTGTATACCAGTGTTCATTTCAGGACTATTTACAATGATGTTCTTCTCCAGGGTCTGGTTCCTCCTGATAAGATATCCTAAGTATGAAAGATGAAGTCTAACTATCCTAGATTCTAAGGAGCCTTCTAGCTATACTTCTTCCAACTCAGATTTGTTTATTCTTCTGGCAGTCTATGATACTTTTCCATTTCATTTTTGACACCTTCCGATTTCCTAGATTTATACTTTGTACAGTCTGTGGTTTGATTACTAGTGGATGTTTACAGCTGGTTCTCCTCATTTTGAATTGTGTCTCATAAGCAAATGAAGGTTCTGTAAGCTTTACTTTATTCACGCCATTATGGTAAAGTCTACTTTGAGGAAGCAGCTCTTTCCCAGCAGTATTTTGTGTGCCTTCTAACCTGAGGGGCTATTCATAATGCTTTTATCTTCTGGCACTGTATCTGACAATGTTCCACTGTTATTTATAAAGTTTTCAGTGGCTAACTCTATAGGATAAGCACTGGATTGCTAACTGAAAGGTTGTCAGCTCAAACTCACCAGTCACTCCTTGGAAACTCTACACAAAGTTACTATGAGTCAGAAATAACAACAGCAAACATTCAGACATCGTCCACTTCTCCTTCTTCCTAGTCTGTTTTAGTTTGGAAGCACCACTGAAATATATCCACTATGGGTTGCTCTGCTGGTATTTAAAATATCAGTGGCATAGCTTCCAGCACCACAATACACAAGCCACCACAGTACAACAAACTGACAGTTAAGTGGTGGTTCAAGATATTATGCTGAGGGAAATAAACCAATCACAAAAAGGAAATATTGTATGATCTCACTTGTAGAAAAAGACTAGAAAAGGCAAATGTATAAAGACCAAAGTTTACTAGTGGGTTGGAGCAAGGGTGAAAAGGAGGGGTTACTAGCATGGAAAATCACATTGATTAAGGACAGGGTTGCACAGAGTTGTGTGATAGATACGTTTACAATAATAACAAAAGTAGGTGCTGAAAGGCTGCTTATATACAACAAAACACCTCATGGAAACTAGCTCCTTGCTTTGAAGTTTTAGGATCATGAATTCATGGAACATCCCAGTTAATTGGTCTAATTTGTTGTGTAGTGTCAGGCTTTAAAACCCTACAAGCAGCCATTCAACGCACAATAATTGCTCTCCATTTACTAGAGGAGCAGAACAAGAAGAGTTAGGAATAGAAGTCTATGGAATGTGTACTAATTACTTCCATGGGGTCAGAAGAACTTTGTACAGTTCAGTTACCATTACTGAATACTGTGATCAAGGTTCTATAAAAGGATCCTGATCAAAAGGGGGTGCAAATGCAGAACAGAAGCATATTCTCATGGACTTTCTGGAACTATGGAGGAGGATGAATAAACTCCTCTAACTATTGCCCTGAGATCATCTTTAAACCTTCAAACCAAAATATCCTATTAAAATGGAATAATTGTTTAGCCTAATTAGGAAAAAGGTGTGGCCTTGAGTATTATACTCTTTTAAGAACTAATAGGATAACTACTAGACTACTAACCACAAGTTTGGCAGCTCAAATCCACCAACTGCTAAGTCAGAACTGACTTGATGGCACACAACAACAATGGCATAAGAGATCAAATGACAACAGTGATATGAAAGATAAGATAGAAACCTCAAGAGGCAGCAAATTTATGGTACTGAGGGAAGAACAACTTAGAAAAGGAGGGTGAGGATGGCTGGATAACTCAAAGACTGTAATCAGTGTCACCAATTTTCTTACGTAGAAACTGTTGAATTAGTATATATTTTGCTGTGTATATTCTCAACAACAACCAATAAAATTAAACTTAGAAGAAAAACAATATAAAAACAGAATTGCTTTTTTTTACTAAATGCTAATTGACAGTGTTCCTGTGTTAGATATAAAGATAACTTATATGAAGAGAAGTGAAGTGAAGAATAACTTATATGAAGAAGTGAGGATGTAATTCTGTTTAGAAATAATTTTATGTTGTAATGTTAATTAGATCATACACTAATAGGGTGAGCTCTAAATCTAACCACATCTGAGTTTTAAAAGAGTAAATTAGACACAGAGATATGCACATACAAGGAAGGCAGGTGTCATGTGAGGATCGCCAAGGAACCAAGGAATACCCAAGGCTATGCACAAGGAAGGGATTAACGTGGTTGAGACCTTGATTTGGACTTTTAGCCTCCAGAGCTCTGAGAAAGTACAATTCTGTTCTTTAAAGCCACTTGCTTGTAGTATTATGTTACAGAAGAACTAGCTAACTCAAACAGCATGTTAACTACTCAGTACTGTGCTGCTGTGGTATAATGCACTGGGCATCAAGGTTGTTTTGAACTGCAAGACTGGTGATTCAAACCCTCCAACTCCTCCTCGGAAACCCTACACAAGGTCGCTATCAGTCAGGACCAGCTCAACAGCACTTCACAACAACCACTATGAAGAAAATTAAGCCTAGTACTAGATAGAGTAACTGGTGAGTGCAGAGACTGCTATGGGTTAATTTGGAAAAGACAGTCTAGGGCAAGCTTTCTAAGGTAGCACTAGATAAGGAAAAATCCCAGGTTACTTAGGTCTAAGAAAGACCTAGTGAAAGAGTATGGGAGGTGGGAGGCAGGGCCTGATGGTGGCTAGGGTAGAGGTGCAGCGAAATTTGCCATCAGCCATACCACAGAATACCAGGCAAAGCAGATCCAGGGCAGAGGTCTAAAACTCAGAACCATATAGCTAGGAATATTTTTTAAAAGTTTGAAGGCTTATAGCTAGTGAAACTTGAAGCTGAAATAAGAAATCACATACTTTTGAATCTGCCAGGCTCAGAGGCCTGGAGCTGACACCTTGGGTGAGACCAAACAGCATAACCAAGTAGGGGAGCAGACACACCACAGAAAAACGCTGCAGGAACCTTGGAGCAAAGGTGGACAATACACTTTGTCGGTTTTGCTTTATTCTGATTTTCATTTTTGTTTGTTTGTTTGTTTGTTTTTTTGGGTATCTGATCATTGGACCCCCCACTGTTTGCACACCTCCATTCTGGTGACTAGAGGGGGTGCCTGAGCGAGTGGACACCCATCGCCCTCACCACTGGTGGGTTCTTCTGCCACGCATGCACACAGGTACTCAGCCCAAGAGCAGGCCCTGAATGTTGGTTTTTGTTGTTGTTGTTGTTTTTCAATACAGGAAAGGTCAGGACAGAACTGTGGAGAGGGACAGAGAGTTGAAAAACAAATCAGGATGAAAATTAAATTAAACCCGAGGTATAGCATAACAATGAACAGTGGCATCTTGAAATCTCCCAGGCAGCTTTGAAAGCAAGAAGTTGAAGAGAAGACATTAAAGTCATACTTATATTAGGCTACAGAATTTTTTCTTCTTCTCTCCCTCCTCTCCATTTTCTGTGATTATAGACTGCAGTATTCAGTCTAGTTTTGTTTTGTTGTTGTTGTTTGGTTTTGTTTTTGTTTTTTTGCTGATGCTGATTTGATGTTTTATGCTCCCCCTTCTACCTTTGGGGGACACTTTCTTGCCCTATATTCCCCAAGAAGAGTCAGTAACTGCTGCAATATAGTCAA
>NW_006408599.1:4347422-4371082 GCF_000296735.1 Chrysochloris asiatica | reverse complement strand
GACATAACCATAATAAATATCTAGGCTCCAAATGAAAGAGCTCCAAAATATATAAAGCAAACTCTAATAGATTTGAAGAAAGAAATAGAGGAATCTAAAATAATAGTGGGTGATTTTAATACACTGCTTTCAAAAATGGATAGAACAACCAGAAAGAAAATTGACAAAGACACAGAACTAAACAACATAATTAGCCCACTGGACCTCATAAATGTGTACAGAGCATTCAACTCAACAATTGCACAATACACATTCTTTTCCAGTACACAAGGAACAATCTACAGAATAGACCATGTCATAAGCCACGAAAGAAATCTCCATAAGTTTACAAATATCAAAATACTACAAAGCATCCTCTCAGACCACAATGCTATCAAATTAGAAATCAACAATAAGAAGACCAAGGAAATAAAGTCAAATACATGGAAACTGAATAACACCCTACTGAAAAGTGACTGGGTAGTAGAAGAAATTAAACGTGAATTCACAGAGTGACTAGATACAAATGAGAATGAAAACTCAACATAGCACAACCTTTGGGACACAGCAAAAGCAGTGCTGAGAGGACTATTTACTGCGATAAACGCACATCCAAAAAGAAGAAAGAACCAAAATTAACACATTAACACACCATCTACAACAATTAGAAACAGACCAACAGAGGGAACTTATAGCCACCAAAAGAAAAGAAATAATAAAGATTAGAGCAGAAATAAATGAGATAGAAAACAGGAAAACTATAGAAAGAATTAACAGTAGCGGACAATAAATGCTAACAGGGATGTGGAGAGAATGGAACACTCCTGCATTGCTGGTGGGACTGCAAAATGGTCCAGCCTCTCTGGAAAGCAATATGGCACTTCCTCAGAAGGTGGAAATAGAAATATTTTATGATCCAGCAATTCCTCTACTTGGTATTTATCCACAAGAAATATGAGCCATAACACGAGTAGATATATGCACACCAATGTTCATAGCAGCACTATTTACAATAGCAAAAAGATGGAGACAGCCAAAGTGCCCATCAACTGAAGAATGGATAAACAAACCATGGTACATACACACAATGGAATATTATGCTACCTTTAAGAATAACAAGGAAGCTGCAAGTCACCACATAACATGGATGAACCTTTAGGACATTATGTTGAGTGAAATTAGTAAGTCACAAAAGGAGAAATATTGCATAGGACCACCACTCTAAAAGACTAAGAAAAAGAACCCATACTAAAGCAGGGCTTGGGGAGAATTTTTTGCTGGTTGCTGGGATGTGGGAGGTGAGGAGAGGGGAGGGAGGGGAAGGTGGAGCACAGGGCAGGGAATAGACACAGAATAGAATGGATGCTGGAGTGGGGGCAATATCCAAGAAGGGGAAGGGGAATGGAAGAACAAAGAGGATGGGAGAACAATTAGGCAGGTTTGCATGGGCTAATTGGGATAGAGATAAATAATTATGTATACACAACCTTGGAACAACAGGGCTCTGGGATACAGGGATTGAGACATGGTTGAAAGGGGGGAAATAATGGTAAGATGCTTGGCTGTCTGTTGAATTTTGGTTTCCCTTACATACCATTATAAAATAGACACTTGAGGGGGAGAGAAAAGAATAGCCAGAAGTATCACCATAGAAGGCTTGTAAGTCCATCTTCTGTTTGTAACTGATTGGAATACCTAAAATGGGAATACAATGTGCCCAGTGAAGGAGGCTTCCTGCAAAGCCTCTGCATTACATAAGACTATAGGTGGAATCCTGAACCGCATCCAGAATCTTCAGAGGTGGGTAATTTCCACTTGAAAGGATGGGCAGACCAGCCTGGAGCTGCTAGAAGAACAGAAAATACTTCTTGAAAGAAAGACCGACAGGAAAAATACAAAATAATATAGGCAGACCAACTGATTACTACAAGAACAAGCAAGCTGTTCACCCAGGAGACATCAAGGCAATTGGTAGAGTCCCCTCAGAGCAAACCCCCTTCCAAGACTAAAACTCAATGGGAATACACACTTTGATTGGTGACCACATTCGTCACCGATAAGGGGAAGTGAGGGAAAAATAGCAATTAAGCGGCAAGCTAAGCCCTACAACGTTCAATAGACTCTTATGAACTCAGGTAGAGACCTGGTTGTCCAGCAGTGTGGCAAGACCTGGTTACTCTTGGGTCCAGAGTCAGTGACATAGCCACAGTGGACTAGAGTGGAGAGTGAAGCATCCAGCTGATAAGAAGAGAGGGCATATGCACAAGAACACCCACACTTGTAGATAATACCCACTTGACCTGGCTTCAATGACTGGAAGATCAGAGCTCAACTAGAAAAAGAAAGAAGAGGGGGAAAAGAGTAATCTGATACAATTTGATGTACTTGACCTATGCCTATGGATGCATAGGTCAAGTACATCAAATTGTATCAGATTGTTTCCTCAAAAGAGGAAACACATTTTTACAGAGAAAATCATTCCCACCTACTCCGTACACAGAATAGATAGGGATGGGCAACTTGGACATTGGCTACCCAAAGTGGGGAGAGATACAAAGGCAAGAAGTGACTGGCTTACAAGCTTTTAAGAGGGAAGGTAGATGCAGAGGGAGTGGAGGAAGGTAGACTCTCCACTGAGTGGTACACAATCTGTCTGGGCGGGCTGATGAAAGGAAATGGGGATAGGTCTCTTGTGATACAATAGTGAATAATTGTTATCAGGACTGATTGTGAGGGTTGGAAATGTAAAGGTAGACATTTTGTAGCAAGGAGGGGAGTGATTGACTTTGCAGTCTATGAGTGGAGGTCCCTGGGACCATCAAGGGAGAAGAGCGGAGAGTGGAACCCTACCCAGAGAAGCAGTGAAGCCAGAAATGGAGGCAGAGATGATGATGTGGAAAGAGCAGCTGTGGACTTTAGATCCCAAGAGGGAGAGGGGCTGTGTGCTGATGACTGGGGGGCAGGCTGTAGGGTATACCCTTTGGTTGGTTGATGATGCATGGAGGGGAATGTAACAAATACAATGAAACGATATATGATAGGATGAATGTAAAACTAATGTTCTATGCAAACTATCACATAATTCACAATAAGACGTTACAAAAAAGAAAGAAAGAAAGAGTATGGCAGACAGGAAAAATAACTACACAAAAGGTCTGAGGCAAGAAGGAGCTAGGCAGATTTGAGGGCCTGACAAACTCTGGTGGATCCTGAACATTATGAACCAGAGGGAAAGAATACAAAATGAGGTTATACAAGAGACAGACCATCCTGGCCTTGTAAGCTACTCTGGGGTGTCTGGATTTTATTTAAGTCCTATGTGAAGTAATGGGAGGTTTTACATTGGGCAGTAGGATTTGAGTAGGGAGGGTGATGTGATCTGAGTATACCTTTTAAAAGTTCATTTTCCTGATCTTTGAAGAAGCACCTTTAGGGTGTTAGACAGGCTGAAATTCAGAGAAGACTTTAGATTCTAACAGCAGAGTAAGATAGTGCATGGTCCTAAAGGAACTGAGGCACTAGGGATGTTATTAAGACCCAAGGAGTAGGTGGTCCAATTTCCAGACATGAGTCTTAGGGGATAGAGGAGAAACATAAAGACCCAGATTCAAAACCACAGCCTAAAATCAGAGTTGCTCTCAATGATAACCTTAAAAAGAGGTATCATCTATTAAATATAAACTGTGTGCCAGATAACGTGCTGTGTTGTCTGCGAAGTTACTTTGATTGGTGGTGGTAGCGTGCTATGGAGTCAGTTCCAACTCATAGTGACCCTGTGTAAGGTTTCTGAGGCTGGAAATCTTTACAGGATCAGAAAGCTTTATCTTTCTCCCACCAAGCAGTTGGTAGTTTTGAACTACTGACCTTGGGGTTACCAGGCCTCCTGTATGAAGTTACTATTATCATTCCCACTTTATAAATGAGGAAACTGAAGTTCTGAGAGTTGAAGGGACATGCCCAAGTTTATATAGCTTGCAAAGCACTGCACTGAGATTCAGACACAACCTCCACAATTGGTATATCCACTGTACATACTGTCTTCCCAAGTAGGGCAAGCTGGATGTTTGTTGTTGTTGTTAAGTGCCATCGAGTCAGTTCCAACTCATAGCAACAGTGTATTTTTCAAGAAGTAACTGGTGGGTTTGAAGCACTAACCTTGAGATTAGCAGTCCAGTGCCACACTAGGATTCATTGATATTTGTTGTTGTTGTTAAGAGCTATCAAGTCAGTTCTGACTCAGATCGACCCTATATAGGGTCTCCAAAGAGTGGTTGTTGGAGTTTGAATCGCCAACCTTGTAGTTCAAACAGACCTTTCAGTCTAGCACATTATCCCACAGCACCACATCAGGATTCCCACTCATGTTTTTGTTGTTAAGTGCCGTGCGTCGGTCCCAACCCATAGCGACCCTGTATGGGGTTTCTGAGGAGTGGCTGGTGAACTTGAATCTCCGACCTTGCTCTTCAAACCAACTTTACAGTCCAACACATTAACCTACAGTCCCACACCACTGATGTTTAATCACCTGAATATTGAAAGCAGTTACCCACCACTAAGACCAGGCTCTGGAAGAGAACAGAGGTACTTGTCCAAGACTCTTCCATGAGGAAAGGACAAATGTGATGGCCAAGACCTGGGCAGGCCCTAAACCTCAAGCTCCAGTCTAACTTAAAGCCATCATAAACAATGCGTAAAGAAGCCAAATTAGGAAGGATTGAGTTTCTTAGTTGCAGACTCGCCTGTGCACATGCACACCCACCCTGGTGTAAGCCCCGAGATAGGTGTGGCACGTGCACATTCTTTTCAGTTTTGCAGAAACAGCAGATGGATAATTGCAGGCCCTAAGTGCCTAATCTGCTCTCCGGGACACGGGCAGATTTCTGAGCCAACAAACTTAATTGAACTTTCTACTCCAGCTGGAAAAGGTTACTGAGTTGCTGCGCACACAACACAGGCAGAATGAAAAGGTCAGCCTCTCAGTCCTCTTTGTAATGGATTGACCAAAGGCATATTGTTTTGTTTTGTTTTCTTTTTTCTTTCTTAAAAAGAAAATCTTTTCCAAAACCACTGGATTGTAAAACTTAATTAGCCAAGTTGTTTTTTTCCTTCCCCCAGCATCTAAAGATGCATGTGTGTATTATACTGACACCATCTATGGTCTTCAGAGAGGTAGTTTGAGCCTCCACTGAGAAAAGGTAGAAGTATTTAGTTTAAAAGTTAAGTGCCTAGGCTTTTTAATACTCGTTATATGCATAGTCACATACTCTCTACAACAGTGCATCTCAAACTTTAGTGTATGTAAGAATCACCTTCAGAGTTTTGGAAAACACAGATTTCTGAGCTCCTCCCCTACAGATTCTGAATCTGAAGGTCTAGGGTGGGGCATGAAAATTTGCATTTTAATAAGCTCCCAAAGGATGCTGATGTTGCTGGTCTGAGGACTATACTTTGAGCTTCCCTGCTCTACAATCTTGTCCCAAATGAACCTCCTGAACTTGTATCACAGCTAAGTGTATCCATTTTGGTGCTATATCCTCAAGTGGGAAAAAATGAAATAAAAGAGATTCTTGTTCAAATGCATGTTGGCCCAACCAGAGGTGCATTGAAAGCCAGATCCATCCAGAAATCCATGATGGGAAAGTTTGTGGTGCCATTAAAGCTAGATTTTTAACAACGGGTTCCTGGTGTGGCGCTGTGGTGTCAGCACTGGACTATAAACCTCAAGGTTGGCAGTTCAAGCTCACCAGCTTCTTCTCAGAAGCCCAATACAGGGTCGACAAGAGTCAGAACCCACTAAATGGCATTTAACAACAACAACATTTGTTGGGGGCAAGGTGAAGGTGTTTAATTCTAGCATCTTGCTTTTTTGCCTTTTTCTTTGGCTGTTTGTTATTGTTATTGTTAAGTACTATCGAGTCAGTTCCAACTCACAGTGACCCTGTATAGGATTTCCGAGGAGCGGCTGGTGAGTTTGAACTGTCCACAGTGCTTATCCTCTGGCACCACACCAGGACTCCTTTTTGGCAGTAAAGGAAGATTTTTAAGCAACATGATTCCTGTCATCAAATACCTGAGCTGCTGTTATGTCAAACAGGGATTAGGCTTGGTCTCAGCAACTCCATAGGATAGAACTAGAAGTTATGGGAGGGGGAACAAAGTTGAGTGCATATAAGGAAGCAGTATAATAACATAGGTTCTAATAATTAAAGTGGGAAGTGGCTGTGGTGTGAGGGAGTAGCTCCTTGTCTTTAGAAGTGCCCAGTCAGAGACAGGGGAACTATTTACTAGAAAGGCAGGAAAGCAGATTGAAACATTCCATAGAAAGCTGGAATAGATAGTTAATCTCTCCCACAGTATTCTACACACAATTATATATAATGTGTATTTAAATGTCAAAATAATATATCTCTCGATTTGTTGGCCTCACCACCTCAAGGAATCCTCAAATGAGTCCCTCTTGACCTCTTACTTGGATCCTTGAAGTAGCTTCTGTTATGGTCTCCCTGCTTGCAGTTTTGCCTCCCATTAAATCCATCCTTTAAATGGCCACCAGATAATCTGTTAAAAAGGCAAATATGACCATTTCATGCCTGCTCTGCCTAAGTCATCTCTTCTCCCAGTTTCTATAATTAACTGTAATTCTTTCTTGAATGGCATCCAAGGCCTCAGTGACCAATACCATCTCTATTTATGCTCTACACCTTTCGTCCAGTAAAAGTGGATGGTTTGGACTTCCTCTTATATACCAATCTTTTTCAAACCTTTGCTACCTTTGCTTAGCATCACAGTCTACTTGGGATATTTCTAACATTTTCTCCACTCAACTAACTTGCACTCTAAACCCAATTCAGAAGACGACCTCCATGGTACCTCAGGTTGGGAGAACATGAAAAATTATGGAGACTGATATACGGAGAAGAGTGAATTGATCCTGATCTCTTCACATTAAGGTCAAAAGAGGCATTGCTCTCAATTATAGAATGAAATAATATATTTCCAAAACAACAACAACAACAACAACAACAAAATACACTGAAACTTCTGGATGCAGTTGCGTTAAAAAAAAAAAAAACAACAAAACAAAACTTTTTTCACTTTAAAAGGACAGGTACCAGACAGGTGAAGCTGGCCAGGTGGGGACTAACCATCCTATGCAAGGCAGCCACCTCTTCTTTTCTCCAGCATGTTGTCACTACATAGATCAAATGTGAGCAGAACATTTCTATAATGTTTTATTTTCAAGATAACACAAAATCATGCTTCACTGAAACCTCTCAGATTTAAAATTACAACTCAATCTTTATGTTTAAACATTGTATGGCCCAAATACAGTATCCACAGGGGAAATGTGGGTCATGGGTTGCTATTTTGCAACCTTTGTACTAAGTTTTTTTTGCTTATGTTTTTGTTTTAATGCTAGCTTTTTAGCTTACTTGCTATTCTTCTGGCTAGCTCTATAGGCACAAGGAGAGACAAAAACGAATCCCTCCTTACTGCTCAGAAAGAGATTAGAGGAACCTCGAAACTACGTTTGAGCTCATTGATGCTGCCATTTTGCCAGTCCTTCTCGATGGACCATGTAGCTCAATGAGATTTTTATTATTTTTTTAATTAAATGATATCAGGAAAATGAAACTGCCTTGCAAAGAAGGAAACACTTGCAGACCTAAGGCACTAAAACTTGAGACAGAGAGGCAGCATTTGTGCCATCTCATCATACTTCCTAATGGGCTAGTTAGGGGGTTGTTTCATGGCAGTAGTGTCTTCTCTTTCCCACAAATACTCTGGTCTCACACAGGCTGGTTCACTGGGTGACTGGTAATTGGCTTCTCAATCCAGTGATCAACGGAAAGGACTCACCTGCCTTTTCCTCCCTTTCTGATGACTGAATCCTAGTTTAACATGTCACTGTCCTCCTACACAGAGTTCTGCCATACAACAGGGTTTCTTGTCAGTTATTTTGTTTTCATTCTTACCTTTGGAAAAATTTTTAAAAAAACACAGAAGAGAGTCTGTCAGCCCAAGCAGCTCACTTATTCTGGAATAGCTGGAACTGACCATTAACCCTCTGTTGGCATAATTTGAAAGAAAGACTGAGATTAAGCCTTCCTAGATAGGAGAGAAAGGAGGAAGTTTGACAGGAGTTCAAATACTAATTGCAAGCACATTAAACCTATGTTGCAGAGTGACCCTTACTGCAGGATTGTCTCATGTCTTTTCTACAGGATTTGATTGATTGCAAAAATGGTGGCAATTTCACTTCTCATGGTATCCAAGCCCTCTCAAAGTGACTTTGTAACCCTGCTATCAATAGGCAGAGTGTCTTTCCCCACCTTTTGAATTCAGCAGGGCTGACCTTGTGACTAGGCTGAGCAATAGAACGTAGTGAGCGGTACTGTGCAAATTCTAAGCCTGGTCCTCCTGAGAACTAGAATCTTCTTCTGCTCTACCTCAAAGAATCCTGCCACTGCCATAGAGCAAGTCTGGGCTCAACTGCTAGATGATGCAAGACATGTGGGCCAGCCAACCTCATCATTCCAACTGATAGCCAGGCAATGAATTCTAAGCATGGGAATAGAGGCCATCCTAAACCAGCCAACTCACAGCTGACACATCATATTACCACAGAAACATGGGGAGCCCACTCAAAATTAGCTAACAAGAAAATGAATCATAACAAGCACCTTATATAGCACTCACTGTATATGAGACATGTAGTACTTTTCTGATATTAATTCAGTTAATCCTCACAAAATTTACATGAAGTTAACTACTTTTATTAACTTTGCTGTGTAGATTAGAAAATGTAAGCATAGCAAGATTGAGTAAGTTACTTAAGGTTATGCATAGTAAATAAACTAGAAAACTTATGTTCAGATTCAGGAAGTTTGGCTCTAGAATCTGCGCTTTTTAACACGACGCTATTTGAGAAAGAACATTTCAGAAACCTAATTATCAGATGTTGGAATGGCATAGAGATAAAAGTGATGAAAGGTATCTGCTTTCCTGATCATAGAACATTAGAGTTTAAATATATTGCTGCAGGACACCTCATTTTTCTCCGCATTTTTACAGACAAAGGAACTGTGGTCATTTGAAACTAAGATTCTTGTTTTTATGGTTCATTGAGTTGATTCTGACTCATAGTGACTCTGCATAGGGTTTCTCAAAGTGGCTGGTGGGTTTGAACTGCCGACTTTATGGTTACCAGTCCAGTACTTATCCTACAGCACCACACCATGGGTCACTAAATCACCTATGATTGTTGCTGTTGTTGTTAAGTGCCATCAAGTCAGTTCCATCTCATGACCCTGTAGTGGGTTTCTGAGGAGTGACTGGTGGGTTTGAACTGCTGACTTTGTGCTCCATAGTCCAATGCTTAACCTACAGTGCCACATGGTTTAGTGGGATATAAAGTCATCCAGTGGCCCCTGAATCTTGATTCTATTGCTAAAGCCTTATAAGTAATGTTGTTGTTGTTATTAAGTGCCATAGACTTGGTTCCAACTTATAGTGACTCTGTGTAATGTGTCAGAGGAGCAGTTGTTGGATTTGAACCACCAACATTGTGATTCACAGCCCAGTTCTTATCCTCCAGCACCACACTAGGAGTACTTATAATTGCTCATTATCAGTCAGATATTGTGCTAAATGTAGTAGCATTTGTTTGTTTTTTTTCCATTTAATTCCCACACAAAAAAAGGCTAGGGTGAGAAAACTGAGACTCAATGGGGTTAAGGAATGGCACAAGGCCAAGTAACTAGTAAAGGGAGCAATAGAGATTAGGATCTGGTTCTGCTTGGCTCCATGCCTCATGGGTTGGTTTAACTATCACACAATATTGAATGATAAGGTCAGGGACTGACTGCAAGCTTGCTGCTTCTTCTGATTCCTCAGAAAGCAGAAATCAGTGGCTATTTTGTAAATTCTTCCATCATCGCTCTTACCCTGAAAAGTCAGAGGTTTCACTCCACTGGATTTCCAGAATGGAACAAAATGCAATTCTGAACCTTGAAGATTCAAATGTCATGTCGAGGAAACATGTGAAGAGATGTATTAATTGCCCATATCAAAAATACTTACATGAGATAGTGTGTTGAGAAATTCTAGATAATTCGGAAACTTAAGAATACACTATGTGATAAAATAAAACTGCTTGTTTTTTAAATTCGTATGCAGAAATCAATGGACAAAAAAGTCCCTGGACAACGAAAGTGGTAACTCCTTGAGGTCAGGAGTCTTGTTTTAAAACTCTGCTTCTTCTCTCTTGTCAGTCCATTGGTGCGTTCATAAGTGCTGACTCACTTCAGAATTGGCAGAACTTTAATAGTACCTAAAGCCAATTGTTGTTGTTGTTGTTAAGTGCCGTCGAGTCGGGTCCGACCCATAGCGACCCTGTACAGGGTTTCCGAGGGTGTAAATCCTTACGGGAGTAGAAAGCCTCATCTTTCTCCTGCGGAGCAGCTGGTAGTTTCGAACCGCTGACCTTAAGGTTCGCAGCCCAATTCGTAACCACTACGCTACCAGAGCTCCTTATAGTCTCATATTATTGGTGTGGGAATGAGACTTCGAAAATCTCAACTAAAATGGTAATTGAGACACAAGAAGAAAAAAAGCGGAATAATTTCCAATAAAAACGTTTGAATCTATGTGTGGCATAGGGAAATTTGGAGGTCATATAATCCAGCTCTCCAACGAATGTTTAATCCTTTGTCATATTTTCAGTCAAAGTGTAACTCACATTCTAGGTAAATCTTTTAGGAATGAAGGATTCAAAGCAACCTTAGATAAAAGTAAAAAGTGATAGCAAATCCCTTCAAACACATTTATTTTCCCTCTACTATGTGTTTCAATCTGAGGCTTAGAAGAAATTAAAATATATAAAAAGTCCTATTAGTCAAGTTGTAAAAGGAGTCCTTTTGTGGTGATATAGGCTAAATCACTGGACCTCAAGGTCACTTTTAATCTCAAGGTGGCAGTTCAAACCCATCAGCCACTTCTTGGAAACCCTATACAGGGTCGTTATGAGTCAGAACCAACTCTATGCCACTTAACAACAACAACACTTAACAACAACTCCACCAGAAGTATGTAATGCTGATGTGGTGCTGTAGGATAATGCACTGGACCACAAGGTCAGTGGTTCAAACCTTCCAGCAGCTCCTCAGAAATCTTATACAGGGTTGCTAAGAGTTAAAACCAACTCACCGATAACAGGCAGAATGTTGAGTTGATTCAAAGCTATCTTCTGTAACAGGCCTGATGTCCTCCCACTTGAAGTCCTTTCACAAGGGTGAATCAGTATTTCACACACACTATTCCCAACCTAGCCACAGGCCATCATCTCAATGGAAGGCAAGATTGCAAGGGAGTTCATTCTAGATTCCACAGATCATTGAATCTTTGGCCTCTGCCACAAGCCTGCTAATTTCAAGAGGAAGAATTGCTCAGGAGGCTCTGAGCCATGACCACCTAGTGCCTTTGGAATCACAAGACCATAGCCATTTAGTAATGGAAGAGACCTTTGAGATCATTTAGTTCTAGCCTCTTGTTTTGCAGATGGAGAGACAGAGGGTTAAATGACTTGCCCAAGGTCACACAGCTGGTGAATGGCAGAGCTGGACCTGGACCCCAGGTTTTCAGGCACCTGGTCCCATTGTCTAGCCACTCCCCCATGCTGCTTCCAAAAGGCTACTCAGCTGTCCCCAATGTAATTAGAGCATCCCCAATGTAATTAGCCTATGGAAACAGATAGGAAAGCCTTTCTTCCTTGTCTTTCATAACTTTTACCTTCCATCTAATGTATGGGTGTTTTGGGACCTTTGGTTTAGCAGATGCAATCAGTCAAACTGTTTCCCTATGAAACAATCACTTATTCCTAGCTGTGTCTATTGTATAATGCAGTGGGCAACTCTGCCCTATTTTAGACCAGTTTTAACAAAGATTAAATCATTTGTCTTATATAAATTTGAAATGAGCATATGCCAAATAATGTACTTAACTCATGAGTTAATGATGGAACTAGTAAAAATTTCCGAATTATTAAAAGGAGAATTTAAAGAACACACATAGACAATCAGAAATGCTGAAATAGATTTACAAATAGGTGCAAAACTGGTCAGTATCTACAGGGCAATAATCAATCTCATCTCTACTGGATTCAGTATGCTCTAGGGGCAAAAATCATTTGCACTATTTCCAGTTCTCTTCAATTTACAAAGTTGTAAAATAGCTCAAAGACAATGAAAAGCAGTGAAAGGAGACGGTGGGCTAGGCAGCGTCTCCAGGATTCTTTTTTTGCCTATCTCGAAGTCTCACATTTTCCTGACAACCCCAAGTGGAGCTAACTTTTCCCTTGGTAACAGTCCTTCTGAAATTCCACCAGCAGGTAATAAAGTGTGTCACTGTCATCCGCACACAGTTTCTCAGTGTCACATTTAATCACATCCCACTCCCTCTGGACACACATTCCATGGCCAGTTCTCACCAAGCCACCAAGATGTTTCTCTCAGCGAGCTGTCAGTCAAGCTCTAAAAGGTTTGAAAGTCTGAATTCAAGTCTCTCTTAGGGCTCGTTCTTGCTATGTAAGCTTTGAGATGTCACTGGGCTTATCTTGCCATCAGACTTGTTATCTGAAAAATGGTCATTATGGTTTCTGTCTTACAGAACTTTTGTTCTCAATCCTGTTGAACTGGTGTTTCAGGGATTTATACGTGAGGAACTCCTTGATTTTTCATTAAAATGAGGATTGATTGGAAGGACTATAAAGATACATGAATATTCAGTAAAAAGGGAGAACACCTTATCACCAGCAAAGTTACATGGGCCCCAGTCATCCCAATCATCATTATGTATTCAGTATCTAATAATAAAAATGCTAGTTATTAAGCACTTAACAACTGTGAGGATGGCACAGAACAAGGCAGTGTTTTGCTCTGGAGAGCATGGAGGAGTTATGGGTTGGAGCCTATTCAGTGTCACCTACCAACAACAGACTTAGTGTTTTATGTGTAGTTTTTTAAAGTCTTACCATTATTTTTTAAAGTAGGGATATAATTATCTCCACTGGAGTGCAGACAGGGTAACTCCCCCAAGGACTTTCAGCTAATGAGTGATTGAGCCCAGATTCGAGTAGAACATGCTTTTGATTGAAAAACGCATATCTACTATGCAACACTCATTTTTTAGAAAATGGTTGAAAATAACAGAACAGTTACTTGCTATCAAGTTCTGCTCTCCTCTTATGGAATTTATAATTCCCCTATACATTTCTTTAGATTAGTTTACAGTATAGAATATATAGCATACAATGACCAAGAGCTAGTCATTTTAAAGGGAGAGACTTTATTCATGTTGATTTTTTCTCCCCAACCATAGGATAGAGGCCATTTTACATAATCATGGAGTCCTAGTGTGGCACTGTAGGATAAACATTGAACTGCTAACCACAAGTTCAAACCCACCGGCCACTCTGCAGAATCCCTAGAAAAGGTTGCTATAAGTCAGAACTGACTCAACAGCACTTAACAATAACACATAATCATGGAGCTCAGTGAAGGTCTTAAAAACATAGGCTCTGGGGTCTGGCTGAGTTAACCTCACTGCCCTTACCCAACCTCTTATTGATCTTAATCTTCATTCAATTTATGTAACAACTCTACCTCTCAGACTGGATTTCTGTAAAATGGTATAAAAGTAATAAGTACCCTGCGGTTGCTGTTGGGTACCATCAAGTCAGTTTTGAGTCATATCAGCCATATGTGCTCAACAGAATGAAACACTGTCTGGTCCTGTGCCGTCTTCACAATTGTAGTTATGGTTAGGCCCATGTTACAGCCACTGTGCCAATCCATCTTGTTTGGGGGTCTTCCTCCTTTTCACTGACCTTCTACTTTACCAAACATCCTTTTCCAGAGATTGGTCCCCCCAAAATTAAAGACAGAGTTTCATTGTCCTCACTTCTAAAGACCATTCTGGGTGTACTTCTTACAAGACAGGATTTGTTTGTTCTTCATGGTACTTTCAATATTCTTCACCAACAGGATAATTCAAATGCACTGATTCTTCCAGATTCTTCTAAGGTCTCCCTTATTCATTGTCCAACATTCACATGTCAATGAAGCTATTGAAAACATCACAGCTTGAGTCAGGCATACCATAGTCCCCTAAACTCTTTGGTTATTTAAATAACCAAAGAGCACATTCTGCAAGCCTGCCTCCTGGCCAGCAGCACAATGCCTTCCTCTTTCTATGAGTCAAGAGTCCTCAGCTGCTCTCTTTCTCCATGCCCTTATCTCTGTCTCCATCTCTGGTGTCCCTCTTTCTCTGGATAGGGTCCCACACTCTGCTTATGCTCTTCTCCCTTGATGATCCTAGGGTCTCCATTTCTGGACTGTAAGATTAACTACTCCTCCCTTTTTGTTACAAAGCTTCTACCTTTACACTTGTGACAGTCACAATTAGTCATGATAACAATTGTTGTTTTTGTTGTTGTGTGCCATGGAGTTGGTTCAGACTCATAGCGACCCTGTACAGGGTTTCAGAGGCTGTAAATCTTTATGGGAGCAGAAAGCCTCATCTTTCTCCTGTGGAGCAGCTGGTAGTTTCAAACTGCTGACCTTGTGGTTCACAGCCTGATTCGTAACCACTACATAGAGTATGATATCATCTGCAAATTGAGAGAGCTTTGCTTCTCCTTTGCCAATTTAGATTCTTTTAATTTCCATTTCTTGCTTTATAGCTCTGGCTAAGACTTCCAGCACAGTACTGATAGGAGTGGTGATAAAGATCATCCTTGTCTGGTTCCTATTCACAAAGGGGATGTTTTCAGTTTCTCCCCATTCTGAGCAATGTTGGCAGCTGGATTTGTATATATGCCCTTAATAATGTTGAGGAATTTCCCTTCTATTCCTACTTTGTTTAGTGTTTTTAACCAGAATAGATGTTGGATTTTGTCAATTGCCTCTTCTGCATCAATCAATATGATTATATAGTGGATTATGTTGATTGTTTTTAATATTGAACCATCCTTGCTTTCCTGGTATGAATCCCATTTGGTCATGACGTGTTATTTTTTTGATATGTTGTTGAATTCAATTGGTTAAGATTTTGTTGGGAATTTTTGTACGTATGTTCATGAGGGATATTGGTTTATAATTTTCTTTTTTAAGGATGTTTTTGCCTGGATTTGGCATGAGGGTTATACTTTCTTCATAAAATGTGTTTGGGAGTTTTCCAGCCTTTTCTATATTCTGGAATATTTTGAGTAAAATCGGTGTAAGCTTTTCTCTGAATGTTTGATAGAATTAACCAGTAAATGAAATGCTGTTTTTGACAATGAATGCAAGAAACATCATTCCTCTTCAATTTGTCATTCCTGGCATAGTAAACCGTATGGTTATATAGTTCAACTGGCCAATACCAGTCCATTTCCATTCACTAATGCCTAAGAAAACGACCGCTATGCATTCCATTTCATTTTTGATGACTTGATTTTTCTATATTCATATTTCATTCATTTCATGTTCCAGTTATTAATGGATGTTTGTAACTATTTTTTTTCCCCATTTGAGTTGAGTACATCAGCAAATGAAGGTCCAAAACACTTTGTTACAATCATATCATTAAAATAAACTGTCCTTTGAGGAGGCAGCCCTTTCCCAATCAATTCTGGGTGCCCTACAACCAGAAAGGCTCATATTCCAGCATTATATCTGACAGTGTTCTGCTTCTATTCGTGAGCATTTCTGTGGCTAACTATTCAGAAGTGGTCTACAACTCCTTCTTCCTAATCTGCCTTAGTCTGGAAGCTCCAATAAAACCTGTCCACCATGGGTGACCCTGCTAGTATTTAAAATCCTAGTGGCATAGCTTTAAGCATCATATCATCACACAAGCCACCACAGTATGACAGGCCTACAGACAGGTAGTTGCCTACCCTGTTAGAATAAATATATTCCTATAATCACTTGGCAAATGGAAAAAACATAAGTAGTCAATACAATTGTTGTTGTCGTTGTGGCTGAATGCCATTGAGTAAGTTCCAACCCATAGCAACCTTGTATAGGGTTTCTGAGGAGCTACTCATGAGCTTGAACCACTGACCTTACAGTTCAAACCAACTGCGCAATCCAGTGCATTAACCCACAGTGCCATACCAGGACTTGTTGATAAGTGCCATCAAGTTGGTTCCAACTCATAATGACCCTGTATAGGGTTTCCAAGGAGTGGTTGGTGAGTCTGAACTGCTACAATACATAGTAGACATAATTATTACCATTAACTTTTCTTTCATTATTAACAGATAATACTACATAGTAACTAAAGTGGAAGCATATTGTTCAAATCATTTCCATCTAAGAATGTCTATGTACAGATGACACCTGTTGGTGCAGTGGGTTAAGCATTGGGCTGCCAACTACAAGGTTGATTGTTCAAACCCACAAGTTTCTCTGCAGTAGAAAGATGAGCCTTTCTGCTCCTGTGAAGATTTATAATCTCAGATACCCTATGGAGAAGAAGAAGAAGAGAGAAGAGAGGACAGAAAGAAGAAGAGGGAGAAGAGAGAAGAAGGTAGAAAGGAGTGGTCTTATATAGGTTCAACAGGAAGGGAGTGGTCATTGCTAAGGTGATTCAGCTGTGGCCTATATCAGCTTTGTCTGATAGTCATGCTATAAGTCAGAATAGACAGTGAGTTTTTGTTTTATAGATAAGGCATTGAGTCATGAGGACTCATCAGAGGTCACATTTCTTTGTAACCCATGAATGCCATGCATACTAATAGTGTCTAATTGCTCTGACTTTAAATAACTTCAAGTTTGCATTGCTGTAGGAGTCCGTGGACAGTATAAATTATTAAATATTCAGCTTCTAAATGTAAAGTTGTTGATTTGAATTCATTCAGGGAAAATTTGGAAGAAAATCCTGGTAATCTGCTTCTGAAAAGTCACAACTGTAACACCCTCTGGTGCACAGTTCTACTTTGACATACATAGGGTCACCATCAGTTAGAGTCAACTGAATGGTAATTGGACTTAACTGGCCTTCAAAGTTGCCAGAGGCAAGAGTCAAGTACTCAAATTAAAAGTAAAACATTGAAAAGTGATGGAAAGGTCTATATGGTCCCTCATTTCACTGAGAACAGGAAGTATATCCTGACTCATCAAAGACCAGAACCAGAAATTTGATGTGATTGTTGTTGTTAGGTGATGCCGAGTTGGTTCCAAGTCACAGGGATTCTATCACAACAAAAAGAAGCGCTGCCAGTCCTGCACCATCCTCAGAATTGCTGGTACACTTCAGCCCATTATATTGTGCTAACCCATGTCATTGGAAGGCTTCCTCTTTTTTGCAGACCCTCCACTTTACCAAGCATGATGTCCTTCTCCAAGGTCTGGTTGCGCCTTAACTCCATCTTTTGGTTTAAGCTTCCACTGTGTCATGTCCATCATGGCCTCACCACACAGTGGCACTCAGAGTCCCTCAGTGGACAGGAGCTTGTAGATTCTTAGTTCATTCACTATTTCTATAGCCCTACTCCCAACTTCGCAAGAGAAAGAATCTGACCATCACAATTCACTCCCTACAGATTGTATCCTAGTCTTGTCTAATCAGCTTTAATCATAAACAGTCAGGTCATATAATTTTCACTAAGCATGGATGGTCACTATTATGGATGAGGAGAAAGTTTCAGTTACCTTGAATAGAATATACTACCGTACTTTTTCATGTATCTATTTCCATGTATATTTGCATCATCATTAATCAACTGAACTCATGTCCATTCTGACTCATGATCACCCCATGTGTGTCTAAATAGAACTGTGTTCTGTAGGGTTTTCAGTGCCTGATGTTTTGAACGCAGGTCACCAGACATCTTTGTGTGAACTAGAATCTCCAGTCTTTCAGTTAGCAACCCAATGTGTTAATATTTTGCACCATTCAGGAACTCTGCATCACCATAAAGAGAATGATTTTCAGACTGAAAACAAGGGGTGAAATCCTGACAAGCTGGAGAGATTCTCATTGTAATTCATTAATGCTCCAATTATTTACAATGTGTCCATTTCAGAGCCCAGGGGGATTTCTCCCGACAAATGATGATGTTCCTCCACCCAGGAAGCAGAATTTATGTGTACTGCTGCTGACAATTCTCCAGCTGAGATGCTTTGCCCAGCCACTGCCCTGGGTGTTTTGGGGTGAGTTTTTAGAACTCAGGATTCGACAGTGTCTGGACTACATCCTCTGACATCACTGTGACCCAGTAGGGTGTCTTGGCTTAATAGCATTTGACCAGAGGGTGGACACTAGGCAGACTTGTGATATAAATATCTAGGGGCATTACTATTAACACCATCCATTCAGTAGCACAGAGGAAATATGTTATAGCTCTCTTCCCAGAGCATAGATACTGTGGAAAAGCATTCTGAGTGCACTCATTAGAGTGCCTGTATTTTGCTTATGCAAAGACATTTTGAAGGGTTGATGCTATCTGCTGATTTTAAAAGGGTCAGTGAATGTTTACAAAATAATTTAGAAATCAGAGTGTTTTTTTTTTGTTTTTTTTTTAAATGGTTGCATGGGATAGTAGGATAGTGTAGCAAAGATTGCAGTCTGGGGAGGGCTTCTGTTGAGTGGTGGGAAAGCACTGAATTAGTTGGCAGAAGGCCTTATGCTGAAATCCTGGCTGTGAAAATTCTTAGCTGCATAGGCTTGAGAGTGTCACTTCTCCAAGCCTCAGTTACATGGAGAATGAGAACATATCCTTGCCTTGGCTTATTGTGGTAAAGGCTATGAAAAAAACAGTCAAACAGCCAACTACTACATAAACATAAAGTGTTTTAGAGCAATCATCTCATTTTACTGTTGGGTGGAGTGAGATAAGTGACTTGAACATGTCACATAACCAACTGGTGTCTTCTGGTCCTATAACTTATAGCTCTAGGCTCTCAAAAGTAGCTGACAAAGCATGACTCTTAGGACCCTAATCATCTGTCAATGAACTGATTCATCATGACAGAATTATGCCCTAGGGACCTGAAATCTGATCTATCTGGTTTTTAATGTTATTACTTACTGTTGTTATTGTTGTTGTTAAGTGCTGTCGAGTCAGTTCTGACCCATAGCGACCCTGTATAGGGTTTCTGAGGAGTGGCTGATGGGTTTGAACCATTGATCTTGTGGTTCAAACTGACCTTGTAGTCCAGTGCATTAGCCTGCAGTGCTACAGTAGTACTCCACACATTAGTTGGATTAATTTTAAGCAGAAATATAACTTTTTCACCTGCAAAATGAATACAATAATAATGTTGCTGTTAAGTGCTATCGAGTTGGTTCTGACTCATAGCAACCCTGTATAGGGTTTCCAAGGAGCAGCTAGGGAGCTTGAACTGCCAGCCTTGTGGTTCACACTGACTTTGCAATATAGCTTATTAATCCACAGTGCCACACTAGCACCTCATAAAGTTGTTATGAGAAAAATACACTAAGCGCTAAACACAGTGTTAAGGATACAGTAAATACTTAACGATTTTAGAGATATGGCAAATGTTTATCAAGTGTTAATACAATAAAAGATGAGAATAAGGGGAAAGAGATATGGAGAATAAGAAACTAAACCATTCCTGTTATAATATCTTCCTTTTTCCTACTCAAATCCACATGCTTTATGTACGTACATTCAGGAGCCCCTGAATGATACAAATGTTAAGTGCTTGAATAATAACCAAAAAGTAGGTGGTTCAAATCCACAAGAGGTGCCTAAAAAAATAAAAAGACATGGTTCTATTGATCTGATTCTGAAAAAAAACTTTATGGAATACAGTTCTACTCTACAACACATTGGGTCAACAGGAGTCAGAAATTACTTGATAGTAACTGGTTTTTATATACAAAACATTCTCTTAACATTCCGTGTATTTTACTGTGTTTGAATATTTTCTCACAACTTGGGATTCCTTCCCAATATATTTTGCCTATGAAAATCATTATTTGTCGTTTAAGGTTCACAGATGTCACTTCAGCATCAAAATCCTTATTAATCAAAGTAAGTGATTCCTTTCCTTGCATTATCATCCACCATACTCCTTTATTTAGAATATCTCATGCTGTCTGTCTGAGTTTACACTCACAGGGTAAATCTCCTGAAGATAGAACCAACATGTAGTCCACCTCTGTGTAGTCCTGGTATGATGCTATAGGCTAATGCGCTGGACTGAAAAGTCAGTATAACCACAAGATTCGCAGTTCATGCTACTCCTTGGAAACCCTATGCAGGGTCATTATGAGTTGGAACAGAATCTATGGCACTTAACAACAACAACAATACAGGTTACATGTAATAGGTGGTAAATATTGACTACATTGAATAAAAAAAATATTTTGGGGCATTTCAAAGAAATACATGTTTCAGGGAAGATACAAATGTGTCATTTCATATTTGCCCAAACTGCAGATGTCACATGGAAGAAAAAGTTGCTCAAGAGTAAGATTTTTCTAGGAACTAAAATGTGATTGTTGCTAAGTGTCAAGTCAGTTCCAACTCATAGCAACCCTGTATAGGGTTTACAAGAAGCAACTGTTGGGTTTGAACTGCTGACCTTACAGTTAGCAGTCCAGTGCTCATCATACAGGACCAGGACTCCTATTATTTATTCAGCAAGTAGCAAGTGCTAGTCATTGTTCTAAGTTACTTGTATATGCTAACGTTCCCAACAATTTGATGAGGTAGTGTCTGCTTCTCCCCCATGTTACAGATTAATAAATTGAGTCCTGAAGAAATTAAATGAAATGTCCAAATTCCCACCGCTGATAAGTGATGCATTCAGATTTGACCTAAGAGTTCAGCACTCCATACCAAATAGCCCTGGATGATTCAGGACCAAGGACAGCACAGAGCCTGTGCTTCCATCCCTTCCTTAGGGAATGTAGGAGCAATCCCTTCCTCAGGGAATGTAGGAGGGCTTCAAATTCTTTGGAAAAATAATGGATTCTTTCCATTAACTTTTTGAAGTGCCCCCCCCCCCTTCCTTGTAGCCCTACATGGCCTGCTATCAAAATAAACTTTCTGCCCACCCTCTGCAATCCCACATGAGAATCAGGCAGCAATTGCATGGACCAGCTGGAGGGGAGCTTAATCAGGAAGACTACAGCTACAACAGGAGAATGATAATACCATGGTGAAATTTCCCTGCTATTCTGTCCTCGCAGTAGAGCATTAAGATGGGCTACAGGGACAGTAAAATAGTCCCCATTGCTGGTTTTCTCACTCTCTGTAATGTAGCCAGAGACTTAAATACGATTGAGTTAATCTTTGAAGAAAACAGAAAATACTGTAACAATAAAGGCCGTAACATGGTTACAAATGAGAGCTACTGCTCCCTTCTGCATTCTAAATTCTGAGGATAATTCTGCAGAGCTTCATTACCAGAGTATAATTGTGTTATAGAACCCTAAATCACCCTGCTACACTTAACTGGCAATAACATTAAGATAGCGCAGATATTCATTTTAATTAAAACATAGCCTCAAACTATTTCCCTGCTATAAGAGGCAAAACTTTCTGTCTCCTCTCTTTTTTTCCTGCACAGAAATTTTCATTTGTTAGTACATCTATGGCCAGCAGTAGATAGGCAGTTTAAACACAATTAGGAAGTCTCACCTTATAAGCCAGGAGCTGTTAATGCTTCCTGAGGAAGATGAGTACCAGAAAAACTGGCTTGCTTTTTATCTTTTCCTGACTTAAGGCACCCACAATTGTCTCAGAGAAAATGGAGTTCCCAGGTAATCAGTTTAAGAGCCATGCAAATAGGAACTGAGATATAATAGTCCAAACACTAACAAAAACCTTGGTAGCGCAGAGTTTCCCATTGCCTGCAGCATACACATTCATTCATTTAGCAAATATTTATTGAATATCTACTTGGTGCTGCACATTCATGATACACATGTGAATATAACTTTGCCTTTTATGTCAAATATATGACATTCTAGTGAGGGAAATTGACATGTAGACTAGGTATTGAATTATAGCATGTTTTCTTATAGATGCAGTCTGATGTCTCTATATTCCCACAGAGACAGACCACTTAGGATGGGTTTTGTAATACAAGCAGGAACTTTCCAGACAAATGAGTGAATTGTGGTAGCAGAGGAATGATATGTGCCAAGTAGAGTGGCATGAAATAGTTTAGGCTCTAGGGGGAATTATAAATAGCTCAATAAGACCAGACTAGAGTATGATGTATTGGAAAGGAATGTCATTGAAGTCTAAGATGTAGAGGGTTCTAGATGCATTGAGAAGGAATTTAGGCTTCATCCTGTGTATAATTTAAATTTTTGTTTATGGGTTTAATCACATAAACTATACTATACATTTACTAAATGAAGACATTTTAAGTTGTTAAGTGTTATTCTATTTGGATCAACAACCAATGCCCATGGAAGCAGCTATCAAAAATCACACAATAAATTTCATTGGGAAAATCTGCTGCCAAGGAACTCTTCAAAGTGCTGAAAGTTAAAATGTCACATTGATGACAAAGGTGAACCTGACCCAACCATGGACTTTTAAACTGTCTCATATGTAGGCAAAAGCTGAACACTGTAAAAGGAAAGTTATGGTTTTGGCAAAGAATATTGAATATACCATAGACTGCCAGAAGAATGAACAGATCATTCTTGGAGAAGATGCAGCCACGATGCTCATTGGAAATGAGGACAGGGAAAATTCTCCTTGCTTACTTAATCCATATCATCAGGAAAGCTGAATCACTAAAAAACAGACCTTATGTCTGGTAAAGTAGTGTTGGTCAGGGAAAATGAGAGAAACCTTCCATAAGATGGATTGTCACAATAGTTACAACAATAAGCTCAAACAAATCAACAATTTTGAGATGGCTCAGGTTCAGACCATGTTTCCTTCTGTTATACGTAAGTTGCCATAGGTAGAGCTGACTAGATGCAACCAACAAAAACTACATAGAACAATAGGTTAACATCTATAGAAACATGTGCCTGGAGACTACAGAGCAAGAAGACCAGATTCTGTAGCTTTGCATTCAAGGTTTCAAGCTACTTTTTCATTCAGATAGTAGTATTAATAATAAAAAGAATATGAATGATGTGTAGCAAATGCTTTGCATATGATAATATCAATGTAATCCTCAAATGCTGAAGTATTCGTGCTCACATGAGGAAACTCAGGCACAGATAGGTTGAATAACTTGCCCACCACAACACCCACATTAAAAAGAGATTCAAACTCAGGTCTATCTGAATTCAAATCCCCTGCTCAGAATCACCATCCCCCAGCAAATCTTGTCTTGCCAATGATAAACAGCCACTCTTCTCTGTCTCTGCACCATCCTCATACAACTCTGTCCATTATTCTGAACCAGGCTATTTGTCATCAATCACCTTGCTCATTCCCCTTGAACTTCCTATGTTTACCATCCTATTTGCTATTGTTGTTAGGTGACATCGAGTCGGTATCGACCCATATGCACCTTATGCACAGTGACCTTATGCACAGCAGAATGAAAAACTGTCTGATCCTGGGCCACCTTCACTACTATTGCCATGCTTGAGTCCATTGATGCTGCCACTTGGCCAATCCATCCCGTTAGGGGTCTTCCTCTTTTTCTCTGATCCTTCACCTTACCAAACATGATATCCTTCTCCAG
>NW_006408599.1:4334646-4347052 GCF_000296735.1 Chrysochloris asiatica | reverse complement strand
TAAATTCTTCTATGGTCTTCCATATTCACTGTCCAGCCTTCACATACATATGAGGTTATTGAAAATACCATGGCTTGGGTCAGGCACACCTTAGTCCTCAAGCTGACATCTTTGCTCTTCAATATTTTTTAAAAGTCTTGTGCAACAGATTTGCCTAATGCAATACGTCTTGACTGCTGTTTCTATGAGTGTTGATAGTTGATCCAAGAAGAATGAAGTCCTTGACAACTTGACAAACTTACTCGTCTGTCAGTTTGTTGTACTGTGGTGACTTGTGAGTTGCTGTGATTCTGAAAGCTATGCTACCGGTATTTTAAATATCAGCAGGGTCACCCATTGTGGACAGGTTTCAGATGAGCTTCCAGATGAAGACAGACTAGGAACAAGGAGTGACGAACTACTTCCAAATATTTAGTCACTGAAAACCTCATAAATAACCAACCGCTCTATGCACCCCTAAATTTAACTCACACCTCAAGGTTAGTCTCAAACTGTATTTGTTCCAAGATGTTCATCATGAGCATCCAGCTGTAATTGATATCTTGCACTGCTTGTCAGTCTCTGTCCTAGGTGTTGGATTACAGAACTAAGTTCTATGGATAGGGTCCTTCTTCTCATTGATCTCCTAAGTTAAACAGCTAACGAGCTGCAAAGCTGGCATGGAAATCAAGCAGCACTACACTTGTGAATTGTGGTATCCAATGTGATAGCTAATGGCTACATATGGCTATTGAACACTGGCCATGTGACCAATCCCAACTGAGATGTGTAAGAAGTGTAACAATCACACAAAATTGAGGATAATCATAAAAATATTATGTCAATCATAATTATTATGCTTTATGAATTGATTACACATAAAATAATTATGTTTGTATATATTGTACTGTAAACATTAATTTTACCCATTTATATTTAGGAGTCATGGTGTGGCACTGTGTGTTAATGCACAGGATTGCAAAGTTGGTTTGAATCACAAGGTCAGTGGTTCATGCTAATCAGCCACTCCTTGGAAATGCTATACAAGGTCGCTACGGATTAGAACTGACTCGACAATAACAGCAGCATTTCTATTTAACTTTTTTTAAAAGTGTGGAAACTAGGAAATTTTAAATTGCTTATGTGGCTTGCATTACATGCCTATTTAGTAAGAGTTGTCTCTAGTCTGTATCCCACACCATTATGTTCTACTACCATTCTAATAAAAGAGATAAATTAAATATATAATTGAAGGAAGTGATGAATGTTATGGCAATAATAACACCATGATATGATATGTCACTAAGTGGGCAGGGATGGATCCGCCATTAGAAAGGGTAAGCAGGAAGCTTTGTCTGACAATGTGAAATTTGAGCAGACAGACTTGGGAGGAAGTCATACAAGGGGTTGAAAAGTAGCAAAAGGGGCAGAAAATCCACTGTTTATACCACTTATTTGACAGCTAGTATCGATATTATTAATATTTTTGTTTACAATTATTTTAGCACAATAGGTCACTGAGTGTACTAGATAGAACTTGTTAAAAATCACTTCAATTTTTAATCTCAACTTCAAGTAGCCCCATCTTACTTACACTTTCACTTAGCATCTTAGACCTTGTTTGCATCTGAAAACTAGAGAAGATCATTTCTGCCTAATTTGTTGAAACAGTTATGTGAGACATAGTATGAAGAATGTGTATCACAATAAAACGAAAAGAACTAAACCAGTTGCTATTCAGTCAATTCCAACTAATAGTGACATGATGTGTGTGGATTAGACTGTGCTCCACAGTTTTCATGACTGACCTTCTAGAAAATTCCCAGGCCTTTGCTACTAGGTTCCTCTGAATGGATTTGAACCACCAACCTTTTGGCTAGTAGTCAAATGCTTAACCATTTATACCACTGAAGGACTGTTCAACCATGATAAACCCAAACCCAACTGCCAATGTGTTGATTCTGACTCATAACAACCCTGTATAATGTTTCTGAGACTGTAAATCTTTGTGGGAACAGACAGTCTCATCTTTCTCCTACGGAGCAGCTGAAGTGTTTGAACCACTGACCTTTCTTTCATTTAGCAGTCCAGTGCTTATCCTACAGTGCCACCAGGGTTCCTTTCTACCATAACACATTAAAAATTAATTTAGCTGTCCTTCTTTCCAATTGGATTCCAAATTCATATAGAATATGAAATGTTAATGTGGTGTATGGCTTAAGTGTTGGCCTGATAATCATAAGGTCAGCAGTTCAAATCCACAAACCACTCTGTGGGAGAAAAATGAGGCTGTCTGCTTTAGTAAAGATTTATAGTCTTAGAAAATCTAAGGATCAGGTCTACTCTGTTAATAGAATCACTATGAATCAGAATCAACTATGGTAGTGAGTTTTTTGTACTGAATTGTATCTCCTATCTCCTATCATGGGAGCATGGTAGTTCCATAGGATGACTACTGACGGTGAGTCACAAGGTTGGCAGCTTGAACCCATGAGCCCTTCTGTGGGAGAAAGATGAGATTTTCTGCTACCACAAAGATTTGAAGCCTCAGAAACTCTGTGTAGGGTTGCTATGAGTCAGAACTGACTCGATAGCACTTAACATAGCTAACAACATCTATATCGTAAAGTCTGGCACATGGTAGGTGTGCAACAAAATGGATCAGTCAACTAGAGCAAGACTGTAAGTATATTTGTGAGAGCAGAGGCTTTGGGACCAATCCTCATAAATTGGACAAGAACTTTCTATTGCCAAATTCCTCCAACTTATCTCAGTAGAGTCCTGAAATACTTTTTCCAATCGTACCCTTTAGTTGCATTTGCAAAACTTTTAACAGTTGACATCCATTTGATCTTCACAATTGCACTGCAAAGTTAGAAGATCTGGGATCATCAAAAATGGAAGCAAGCAGCTTGTCCCAAGTTGGAAAAAACAAAATAAAACAAAAATCCATTGCCATTGAGTTCATTCCAAGTCCTGGTGACCCCATGTGTTATATAACAGAACTTCTCCAAAGGATTTTTTGGGCTGCCTCAAATTGGAGGGGAAAATACTACCATTGAATTAATTCCAACTCATGGTGACCCCACATTTTACAGAGCAGAACTGCTCTGTAGGATTTTCTTTGCTGTCCCAATTTGCAGTACTAATGTATGGCAGAGCTTATTCTCTGAGTTGGAGCCCAGGGCATTTTTTTACCACATTACACTGATCCCTGTAAGTAAAAGTTCTTTGTTGAGATGTTACATTTTGAGTGCCATTTGATAATTTCCCTGGGGTCTCAACTATGTCTCCATATTAGCTTCTCTCTGTCTAGGTATTTTCTTGTGGGCAACCATTTGTAATTCAGCACTCAAAAATGCATTGAGTGATTGGGCACATTTGTCCAACCCTTGGGCAGCTCAGAAGGTTTTTATTTTATTTTTTTATTCCCTCTTGATTGCTTTGCTAAATTCACTTCCTGAAATGCTGATAGACTTTGAAACTCTTCAGCTTACAAGAAAGGTACTTACCATCTTCTTAGAGCTCGGCTGTGGATGCTCTGAGATGAGAATAGACAAGGTTACAATGCCTCCAGGCTTCCAACTAGAGATCTCAAATATTTCTAATTTCTTCAATTTAGCTTCATTTAAATTTTACTGAGAGGTAATTGCACTGAATTAATATAGTTACAATTATGCTGAAATCAATCCATTAACATCTTGAAAAATCTTATTAATCTGGCAGCAATGTTATGGATAAAAACAGAAATACATCCTCTATTTGGAGTGTAGATTAATATAACAAGAATGCTGGAGATAATTTCTTCAGGATATGAATTCCTTGAGACAATAGACTATGAGTTATATGTCTGTTTTCTGGGTTTAAAGTGCTGCTTTTTTTACGTGAAGATAATATTAACATATAAAAGTAGCTGGGTCCAGTTTTCCTCATTCCTCTTTCATCAGAGAGACTCTGATTGAAAGTTCTGATCACAGAGTTATGTTTCTGCATTTATTTGTTTGCCTGTTAATGTCTGTCTGCTCTGTCCCATAAATATACTTGAGACAAGGAATATGGAAAGAATATGTTATCTTCTTTTTAGCTCATACCTAGCACAGTTCTTGGAATTCAGTAAATATGCTCAATAAACTGCTGATGACCATGATAGCAACCACAACAATGACAGTGATGATGATTATACTAAAACCACTAGTCACAGTGTTTGTCCTTTTAGTGCATTATGTGGCTTAAAATGGTGTTGCAAGAAACATATGAAAATATGAGAAGTATTCTGAAATCGCCCAAAATACAATCTAAACTGACACTTTAAACATGAAATGTGCCATTTATGTCTATATCTGATCATGATTATCCATCAACATTCTTTCATTCAATGGTTATTTATAAATATGTTTTGTCTTTCTGCTGTTATGTATTAGTGTTTAAACTTACTGAGGGCATTGGCAGATCGTTGGTAGAATTCTCACCTTTCACACAGGAGACTCAGGTCAAAGATCCATTGCACCTCATGCACAATAACTACCACGCTGTCAGATGCTCAACAGGGAGGGTAGTGGCACTGTAGGATATAAACTGGAATGCTAACCACAAGGTTGGCCGTTGGAGCCCACCAGACACTCAGTGGGAAAATAATGAAGTTTTCTGCTACTGCAAAGATTTACAATCTTGGAAAACTTATTCAGGATCACTAGGAGTCAGAACCGACTCAAAAGCACCTTGCAACAACAATGACGCTGAACAGGTTCCAATGAAGTTTCCAGATGAAGAACTATGAAGAAAGGCCTGGCAATATACTTCTGAATATCAGGCAATGAAAACCCTTTTCATCACAACAGTCTGATCTGAAACTGATCATGGAGGACAACTCAATGGCAGTTAACTACAACAACAAGCAAGGCATAAATTCTGTAGTCATATAACTTATAATCTAGTGAGAGAAGAAGACTTTAATAAACAAGTGCTTAATTCAAAATAATACTAACTTTTAAGAATTATGATGGAGACTGGACAAGTTTGGTGAAAGAAAATAGCACAAGTGTTCATCTTGGCTGGTTTAAAATCCTACTTTTTTTCTGAAGACCAATCTTTCTATATGGTCCTGGAGCAGAAGAAGAACACAAGAAAATGTTGTATCAATCACTTGTTGTTGTTGTTAAGTACAGTCGAGTTGATTCTGACCCATAGTGACCCTGTATAGAGTTTCCAAGGAGCAGCTGGTAAGCTTGAACCACCAACCTTGCAGTTCAAATGGCTTTGCAGTCTGGCACATTAACCCACAGCGCCACACCAGGACTTGTATTAATCAATAACAGTCAGAATATGTAAAGTCTATAGGCCTTGGAATGTGATGAGCTTTATTCTAAATGTGAAGTTAAGCCACTGGACCATTTAAAGCAGAATGCTAACTTCATATTGTTTATGTTTTTAAAGCATTCCTGTTACATGGAGAAAAAGATTTAATGAAAGTATAAATACAAGAGGAGGTCAGCAGCATAGGAGAAAGATGATAGAAGTTTGTGTTAGTGAAGAAGTAGGAAGAAAGTAGAAACCTCTAGATATGAAGGCATGACATAAAGCTTGACAAGGGTTCAGATGAGAAAGAGAGAGCAAAGAGTTAAGCATAACTCTCATTTAATGCAATTGTTATTGTTAAGTGCCATTGAATTGATTCTGATCCATAGCGACTCTGTATAGGGTTTCCAAGAAGCAGCTGGTGAGCTTGAACCGCCGACCTTACAGATTAAGCCAACTTTGCAGTCCAGCCCATTAACCAACAGTGTCATACCAGGACTCCATTTAATGCAATGGAATGACATAAAAAAGAACAAGAGTTTTTGTGGTTTGGGACATGTTAAAAATAGGCAGCAAGTAAACAGATATATAAATCTGGAGTTATCAATATGTAGACAACATTGAAAGTAACGATAATGGATAAGTTTATTGAAAGAAAATATACAGAGAAAGAAAGGGGAATTCTGGGAAACTCCAACATTTAGAGATTAGAGAGAAGAAAAAGACATACAAAAATATCAACAAACAGCAACTAGTAGGTCCTGGTGTGGTGCTGTAGGATAAACACTGAACTGCTAACTGCAAGGTCAACAATTCAATCCCATCAGTCACTCCATGGAAACCCTATACAGGGTCACAATAAGTCAGAACTGACTCAATGGCACTTAATAAGAACAGCAACAGAGAGTGTAGACAAATTATTGAGAGTATTTTGAACGGGAGTGAACAACTATAATAAAAGCTCTTACGAGATTGAATAAGATGTGGGCTGAAAAGTGATAGCTTGATTTAACAAAATTGACGTAATTTTTGTTGACCTTGAGAGTAGGTTTGGTGAATTGTTGGGGAGTAAACCAGATTAGATATGGACTGAGGAGTGTTTGGGGTTGAAGGAGGAGAGATGGCATAATTGGACAACTTTTTTGTAAAGTCAGCTGTGGCAGTAAGACAAGAAGTGAGGTGGTAACTGGAAAGAATTGGAACCTAGGAGAAAGTTAACTGAGAAAGGGAGATGTCAAGGTACATGTGTATATGGAGAGAAAGCATCTCTAGAAAATGAGGTGCTAATGACAAAGGAGCAAGTTCCTGAAGAGGCAGAATCCTTGATGAAGAGAGAGGAAATAGAATCAGACCCATTATGGAAGAATTGACCTCTGATGTAAAAAACATAAAACCCTTTCTTAAGTATAATACATGGGAAGGACAGTAAAGTAATACGAAGGTAATAGATTACCAGTTAGGCTTAGAATTTTGGGAGTCATGGCCAAACCATGAATAATTTGACTCCGTAAAACATCTACTTTCCATCTCTTACTTCCATTTCATTATGTAAAAGCAGATCAGAAGTTGAGATTTTATTATAAAAGAATATTTATCATCACAAATAAAGCATGGACAAAATCTGCTATGCTACTAGTACCTGGAAACTAAACCCTTTAAATCTGAAAGAACAAAGTCTTACACATTTGTATAAGCATTGGCCTTGCCAACCAATTTGTTAATGTATGAAGTTTATTAGGATAGTATTTATTATTTCCAATATTTACATGCCTTTTGAATAGTTACTTTACCTCTATGAGCCATAGTTTCCTCTTGGGTAAATTAAAAAGACTACCTATCCATATCAAAATCATTATGAGAGACAGGGAGTAACATCTGAGAAAATGTCACAAAATAAGCACTGACATAAAGTGTTATTAACTAATGTTATTATTGATGCTGTCTAAATTCAGAATTTTGTCTGACAGGGAGGCTTGCCATTGTGATGTTGCTGTTGCAAAGTGCTATTGCCATTGTATAGGTTTCCACGGAACAGCTGGTGGATTTGAACTGCTGAATGCTGCACCAGGACTCCTTTGTAAGGTAGCTGCTGTTAAATGCTATTGAGTCAGTTCCAATTCACAGAAACCATGTATAGGGTTTCCAAGGCTTGGCTGGTGGGTTTGAACTGCCTTGCAGTTAGCAGTCTAGTGCTTACCTTACAAGACCTAACTGCTTTTTATGGCTATTTTTGTATGCCTTTCTTCTTCTTAATTGTAGATAAATAATCATCTCTGTGTTTCCAATGGCAATTGGCAGTGAACTAAATGACAGCTCTTCCCTGTTTCTACTCTCATCTCAAAAACTCTGTGAACCGCAATTCTACTGGAGGTCACCATGAGTCTGATTCTACTTAGCACAACTTAAAACAACATGAGTTACAAAAGACACTATGAATACTGTGTGATAGACACATTGAGGGATGCCTCAATCCCAAATCCCTTTTCTGATCATTATTCCCTACTCTAATCCAATTAAGAGGGATCCTGAGGCCAGTTTTGTGCCTGTGACTCTACTGTTGTGAACTGGAAGTGTTTCAGATGAGTAGGTGAACCATTCTAACACAAAATGACAGAATATGGAGATATATTTTAGAAGCTACAAAGACAGAGTTCAACTGACAGAGATGCTGTAAGAAATCAGAGCAGCTACCTGTGTTTACAGATCAATAAGGTTACAGACCTTATTGTTATGGTCATTAAGTGTCATAGAGTGGGTTCCACTTCATAGGGTCCAAGGAGTGATGGTTGGGTTTGAACTGCTGACCTTGTGATTAGCTGTCCAGTGCTGATCCTACAGCGTCACAACAGGACTCAACTTTATATTCCTCTTTCCTTACAGAAAGCCTTCATCTTGGTTTGGAAACGATCCAGGCATAGCCACCCTAGCCCCAATTTAGTTAGATCTTCCATTTATTATTGTAGGCTCATGATGTGGAATACTGGGAATAATAAATGGGAATAAAAAATTAACAAATTTGGCAATGTAAATGTTGATACAACTGTGTGGTGAGATGGCACTTGTATTTCAGTTTTTAGCATTTTGTTCAGTTTGAGTTCTTCATAGTATAATGGATAAGAAAGAGCACTATAGTGTGGTGGGCAAAAGTGGTTTAAACTTCATTGTTTAATCCCTTAGGTTCGAAAAGTGCTACCGCTTATTCACAATGTGATATTGGGCCATTTGATAATGCCTCAGTTTTCACATTAAAAAAAAAAAGTTAAACCACAGTACCTATCTCATAGGGTTTATGTAAGAACTGTATGTGCCACTAAAACATAAAATTACTTCGTTTCAGGGTATTGCCTTTAGTATCATGCCAAATGTTCGCTATAATTGTTATTTTCAATGGCTCTCTCCATACTCTCCCAAAAGGGCTCAAAAACTCACTTAGAACTTCCTCACCCCAAGAGAATGAAGCAAAGAGCACAAAAGAGGGCAATAAAGTGGGGTGGCAGAAAATTGCCTCTCAAAATTCAGCCCTCAAGTTCGCATCTAACTAATAATTTCAGATAATTAAGCAAGGAATGGTGGACAGCTATCCTGAGAGATCTAGTATAGATTATCCTTAGAAATTGTGGCTGGAAAAGGGTTGAATGAGGCTATTCTGGGTCTGAAATAGTGGCATTTCCTCAGGCCAATCATTTCAACTCTCTGAGCCCCAACTGTAAAATGAAGAAATTGGATTAGATTGTTCTCAGTGATCACCTCCAGCTCTGACACTTTGTAATCCCACCACGAGTGTTCTGTTGTGTAATGATACAATATGGAAATTGCCAGTGAAGGTAAGTGAAACCTCGACATGAACTGTGCAGATAGCTGGTGATTACACAATGGGAAATGTCGAGAAAATAACCTTATGGAGTGGAAAGTATTGGATTGTCTGATTATGACTTACCCTCCAATATGAAGATATAACCATGCTTGGCTGCTCAAGGGTGAAAATGTGGTAATGTGTTAAAATGCTAATGAAATTGGAATCCTATAATAAATGTTTAGAACAGTTTAGGTTACCAAGACATGGAAAGAAGTTAGAGAGCATAGCTCATAAATCCTGATGATAAGGCCAAGCTCCTAAGAACATTCAAGGCCTTTTACAGTCTGATTCCAACTTGCCTTTTCAAGCTAGTCTCCCCTCACATACCCTCCTGAACCCTGTGTTCAATCCATAATGAGCCATTTGACATTCTCTACACACAGCAGGCTCCTCTGGACTGTATGCACACAAATTCCGCTGCTACCACCTCTATATTTCACTGTTCATCGTCCCACTGTTATCATCTATTCTAGAGGAACATCATTCACCTACAAGATTATTCAAAGGGTTTCGTAACTGGTCAACCTGCCCTTAGTCTTTGTTCACCCCCGCCATTCTCCTTATAGTCCCCAGAGTATTTTTCTTAAGTATGTATTCAATCCTGTAACTGCCTTGTTTGAAGTTCTTTAATGATTTTTCATTACCTTTAAGACAAAATCCAAATTCCTCAATATGGCTTCAAGACCTTTCATTCCCTTGCATTTAGCTACTCAGCTCATCTCACATCCTTTCCTCCTTGTGTGGTAGCCCCAGCCTTGCTATCAGTTTGCTTCAGCCTCATCACTGGACCCCCACATTCTGTTCCCTCTGCCTGTAATTCCATCATCACACTATCTCTTTCCAGATTTATGACTATATAGAGAGATTAGTCTTCACAATTAAGAATAGATTAAGTTTCTTGGTTGTGTGCATTCACTGATTTTTCTATTGTAACATTCACATGCTATCAAATCTACCTATTGAACAAATGGATGGGTTTTCCTTTACTTAAAATATCCTTTACCTCTTTCCTAGGTCAATCTCTACTTGAGGTCAAAATTCAGCTCAACAGTTATAACATCAAAAAAAGAGGTCCTGGTTCCTACAGGCAATTGATGACTCCTTTTCCAGTGCTCTCACAGAAATTTATGGAGAGCTCTGTTTATCACAATAGGTCCTATTACTGAAACTGACAAGTTTGTTCCAAAGAACATTTTAGAAAGTACCAGAGGCAGAGATACTATTTTGTTGTGATGCACAGAATGCTCAAGAATCTCCAGGTCAAAAATATTTTGATCCTAAAACAAATACTGGACTTCCAGTTTGGCGGTTGCAAAGCAGAGTCAGGTAAGACAGGCTGATTAATTGCTGATCACCAGGATGTGTGGGGACGAGAGGAGGGGAGGGAGAGAGTGAGGGAAGATAGAGCAAAGGGTAGGGAATATACACAGGAAAGCTTGGGTGTTGGAGGGTGGGGTGGGCAACACAGAAGAAGCGGGAGGGGAATGGAAGAACAAGATGGATGGGAAAACAGTTATGCAGGTTTGCATGGGCTAAGTGGGACAGAGGTAAATGATGTTGTATGCACAACCTTGGAACAACAGGGCTTCGGGATACAGGGATAGAGGCATGGTTTGAAAGGGTAAAAGAGTGAAATAATGTTAAGATGCTTGGCTATCTTTGGAATCTTGGTTTCCCTTGTCTACCATTGTGAAATAGACACTTGGGGTTGGGGGAAAGAATAGCCAGAAACATCACAATAGAAAGCTTATAAACCTGTCTTTAGCCTATAACTGATTGGAATACCTTAAAGGGGGCTAGAAATTACCCAGTGAAAGAGACCTCCTATGGAGCTTGTGCATTGCATAAGACCATAGGTAGAAACCAGAACCCCATCCAGAATTGTCTGAGATGGGAAATTTCCACTGGAAAGGATGAGTAGACCAGCCTGGAGTGTCTAGAAGAACAGAAGATACTTTGTGAAGGAAGACCAGCAGGAAAAATCAGAAACAATAATGGCAATATGATTGATTACTACAAGAACAAGTAAGCTGTTCACCCAGGAGCCATCAAAGCAAGTGGTTGGGTCCCCTCAGAACATACTCCCTTCCAAGACTAAGACTCAAGGGGAATACACAAGCAAGCATGTGGTCTGGCTGGTGACCACGCTGGTACCCGATAAGTGGAAGAGGAGGAAAATACAGTGATGAAGTTGGGATCTAAGTCTGACCACATTCAATAGACTCCTGTGAACCTGGGAGGAAACTTGGATGGCCAGCAATTACAGCAAGACCCGAGGACTCCTGGGCCCAGAGGAAGTGACATGGCCACAGAGGACTAGAGTGGAGAATGAAGTGTCCAGCTGATATGAAGTGAGGGGAGATGCATAAGAACAGCCATACTTGCAGATAGTACCTACTTGACCTGGCTTCAATGGCTGGATGATCAGAACCTGACTAGATGAAGAAAGAAGAGGGAAGAGAAAAAAAAAGCGTAACCCACTACAATTTGATGAACTTTACCTATACATATTGATGTAGTAGTTCAAAAAAGGGAACAAATTTTTACAGCAAGGATCACTCCCATTCCCTCGGTACATAGGATTGACAGGGATAGGTTACTTAGACATTGGTTACCCAAAATGGGGGGTTGCTATAAAGGCAAGAAGTGACTGACTTACAAGCTTTCAAGAAGAAGCCCATTTCCAGACTGGGCAGGGGTAGGTAGAACCTCCACTGAATGATTTCCAATCTGTTGGGACCAGGCTGGTGAAAGGAAAAGGGGATAAGACTCTTGTGGTACAATAGTGAATAATTGCCATCAGGACTGACAGTGAAGGTTGGAAATGTAGAGGTAGATGTTTTTTGACAAAAGGAGGGGAGTGATTGATTTTGCAGCCCAGGAGCGGCGGTCCCTGGAACCATCAAGTGAGAAGAGCAGAGAGAGTGACCCTACCCAGAGAGGCAGTGACGCCAGGTATGGAGACAGAGATGATGACGTGGGCAGATGGAGTGGCTGGGGACATGGGACTCAGGAAGGGAGAGGGGCTGCGTACTGACAGCTGGGGGAGGCGGGGCAGGCCTGTGGGGTGTATCTGTTGGTTATTTGATGACGCATGGAGGGAATTGTAATCATTGCAATGAAATGAGATATGATAGGATGAATGTAAAGCTGATGTTCTCCCATGTAAACCCACATAATTCACAATAAAAACTTTAGAAAACAACAACAACCAAATACCAAGAGCTACCTCTCATGTTATTTAAAATAATGTTTATGCCCATTCCAAAGAGAGGT
>NW_006408599.1:4315418-4333341 GCF_000296735.1 Chrysochloris asiatica | reverse complement strand
AACAACCTCTCATGTAGAAGTACTGGTGTGACACTGTGGGTTAATGTGTTGGACGGCAAAGTTGGTTTGAACCTCAAGGTCAGTGGTTCAAGCTCACCAGCCGCTCTTCAGAAATCCTATACAGGGTCACTATGAATTGAAACTTACTAGATGGCACTTAACAACAACAACAACCTCCCATGTAGGACAGAATAGGACTAGGTATTTTACACACACACTCATGTACACACATATGTTTACGAATACATACATGCCTCAAAGTCCACAAGGTCAGTCGTCTTGGAGAGGATCATTTAGTCCCCCAAAATTAATGATTTTGTAAACTATGACTCTTCTTACCAAATAGCAATAATTCCATGTTTGTTGTTGTTACAAGAAGTCAAGTCGGTTCTGACTCATAGCAACCCTGTATAAGGTATCCAAGGAGTGGCTGGTGGGTTTGAACCACTGCTTATGTTAGAGCAAAACACCAAGACTCTAATTCTAAGTCTAGGCTTCTCAATAAAAGGTGGTTGAGAACATAAATGTAACTTCTCTATTTTTCATAGCATAAAGATACTCTTGTTGCAATATTAATCAGTTACTGATTTCATAGTTGGACAACTGTTTTTAATGACCTAGTACTTTGGAGATATTGTTACAGAAGTCTTCAAATCATTCCCTGAAGGACTTGTCACCAAAAAAGCAAATTAATTTACTTGTCATAAAACAGGAGGCAAAAGCCTCGTTACACTAATTAAGGAAAGATTCATTTGGGTCTTTGTTGGTTGAAAGCTAAACTATCTCATGTCTGGACCTAAAAAGGGAATCAAATAGAGTTATCCAGTCAAAGATATTTGAAATCATACTAAAAAGGCCCAGAGCATGCTAATCACAAAGCCACGAAACCCTTGGGTGTCTGCTTACATTTAGTTATTTATTAGAGGAGTGGATCTCCTCAGTCTTGGTGATGTAGGCAGAACCCTAGAATCGTCCAAGCAGCTTCTTCCCTTTAATTTGTCTCCAAGAACCTATTTTCCTTCAGGTGACTTTCTCAAGCAATATCTTCAATCTCAATGCCCACTTTCAGCTTGCTAAGAATGGATGGTATGCACTCAGTTTCATCAGTTCTTGAGAGACTCTTGCTGATGGTGATATCCTTGTTGTTAGCTTTAAGCATCTGATATTTAGACCAGGGTTGAACAAAAACTTATTAATTACCAAATTTCTAGATGTCATCATTTAATATACACCAATATTGTCAAAATAACCACCAAATTTAATTTTTATTAATGAAGAAATTAAATCTCACAAAGTTAGAATAAGCTAGGATTTAAGCACATATCTTGTAAAAATCATTGTTCTTTATGCTACACTATAGCTACCTGCTGTTTTTCTCAATATTCTATCTTCCTGCGTTGTAATAGGCTAGGTAGATAGAAAGATAAACAGATAGATAGATAGATAGATAGATAGATAGATAGATAGATAGATAGATAGATAGATAGATAGATAGATAGATAGATAGATTTCTGAATTTCATTATTACAAGTAATTCCCTTAGATTCATCTTGATTTCCAAAGCACACATTGGCTAGACTTAAAGAAGGCTTTCTAAAATAAAGTTCTTATCATGTCAAAAACCATTTGGAATAGTACCTGCTCCTCAACATCTATTCAGTGGCCCAAACAGTCACCATTATGAAGTTTTAACACATTTTACATTTTCTAAATTTCATGTATAGATCACACTGGTACCTTCACCAACTGTTACTTAGTGGAATTCCTCTTACTCTTCTAAGTCTATTCAAAATGCTTCTTCCTCTCTGATGCTTTTCCTTCATCTCTCCTTTTCCTCCTGAAACTTGAGTTACCCTCTCCACTATCCTTCATTCTCTATCCTTCATTTCCCTAGCTTATTATTTGGATTCATTGTAACTCTCAACTCTTTCTACCTTGAAGTATATGCATGCATGGCTATTTCTGGAGTCCTGGTGTGACGCTGCAGGTTAATGCACTGGACTGCAAGGTCAGTTTGAACCCCAAGGCCTGCAGTTCAAGCTCACCAACCACTCCTTGGAAATACTACAAGGGTCTCTATGAGTTGACACTGACTCAACAGCACTAACAACAACAACATCAGCTATTTTTAAACAAAGGTTTTAACTCTTTAAGGACAAATCCATCCTCTAACTGGATTCTCTCCACCTTTGCTCTGTTATTTATGACTCAACAAGTGATTCTTGTCCATTTGAAGCTCCAGGGAAGTGTGGTACTCCCATGCCCCATGGCCAACCTTGCAAAGCAGACAGATTAGCCAGACTCCACAGGCCAGGTTTGCTTTTCAATGTCCCTTCAATAGCCCTGCATTTAGCTCTGCATGGGAGGGAATGCATTGCCAACCTGAAAATGAGCTATCCAGATCAGTCAATGTTAGCCAAGGGCTATGATGTTGAAAATATTATTTGTGAGAGAAACACTACTCTGTAACAGAAGTAAAATCTCCTAGATTCTGAGAGGAATACCAATGCTCTGTCTCAAAGCAAGAGGATTTATTTTCCCCTACTGCAGATTTCATTGTTTTCCAGAATCAGACCTGGTTTAGTAGTTGTTACAAAGCTCTTAGACAGCATTCCCCTACCCACTTATCAGTCTTTTAATTAACTCTTTGATGACAGGTAGTTTTCTTCTGCTGCTTTCCTTTTCCCCTCCCTTCTTTTTGCTTCTGTCCTTCCCTCCCATTCTTCTTTCCTTCATTCCCTTCTGCATCTTTTCTTTCTTGGTTCCTTCTTTCTCACCCTCGCTCCCTTCCTTGTCTTTTCCTTCCTCCCTTCCTCTGCTTCTCCTTGTCTTCATACCTCTCTTCTTTCTTTGCATCTTTCTTCCTTTACTCCTTCAATGTATATTATTCTGTGCTAGAAATTAGGACCTTGTGTGGCATTGTGGATGAATGAGCTGAACTGTAAAGTTGGTTTGAACCACAAAGTCGGTGGTTCAAGCTCACCAGTCGCTCCTATAAAACCCTATACAGGGTTTAACAACAAGATAGTGTTAAACTAGTATTACGACCAAGAAACTCAGTAATCTTCAAGTACTGCCTTGATTCCTCTTTACAATGTACCTGACAAAAAATGAAGCAAAGTGGCATTACTGATAACTCTGGCTTTAGTCCAAAACCCCAATTTTGAAAACTCTGGTAAGCTGAATCCAATAATTTTGTTTTCCTAATCTCACTAGTCCTAAGCAGTTTTGAACCTACAAAACCTATTCTAGTTCATTAATCATAATAGCCAAAGTCAATCATTGAATCTTGCCACGAAGAGTTGATGCTAAGTTCATCCAACTCAGTCATGACTAGGATAATGGCCTCCAGGGTTCTAGGAGGGCAGAAATTAAATCATGAATAAGTACTATTAATTATTTTTAAAATCACAGTGAAACCATGGCTACTTAAAAAACAAACATACAACAACAATAAAATGGACCCAATCAGGGTTTTCATGTTTGAGCAGTCAAGTCCAAGACTGCTCTTCCTTAGTGGCTGGTGAGACATGCTTTCATCTTGATTCATTGGGGAAAGCTCTGAAATTCTTCCTAGAGATCAGCAGGCCTGCTCCATGCCAAGTGTCACGCTACGCTCTGGACATACAAAAATAAACACGACCCAAGGTTTCAACACTCAAAGAATTTCCATTCTAATGGAGATGTTGTTGTTGTTAAGTGCCGTCGAGTCGGTTCCGACCCATAGCAACCCTGTACAGGGTTTCCGAGGGTGTAAATCCTTACGGGAGTAGAAAGCCTCATCTTTCTCCCGCGGAGCGGCTGGTAGTTTCGAACCGCTGACCTTAAGGTTTGCAGCCCGATTCGTAACCACTACGCTACCAGAGCTCCTTTGGTAAACAAGTAAATGATTTCAAATATATGTGATAAGAAACAATAGAGGAAGAGTTGGTATTCAGCTGGTGGCCACTGGTATAGCCACATGACTTGATAATATTTTTGAAATACTCTGAACATATTTGTAAATACCTGATTATCTAAGCTCTAGAGTGCCCTCTGCTCACCCTGATATTTGCCAACCCTGGCCCCTGAGACTTCAAAATCCAGCAAGAAGCCCCAGGATCCTAGTCCAGATCAACAGTTAGTGTTGTTCTAATTTATCAGTGCTTGGGGAATCCTCTGAATGGAGATACAAAAAAAGCACCCATCTGCCTTCTTGTGCCAACCTTTCCATTTCATGAGGTCTCCCTACAGTCCCTCCCATAAAAGACAGGATCCAATTGCATTGCCCACTATTGAATCATCAGCACTTAGCCCAATGCCTCATACATTAAAGATGCTCAATAAATTTTGCTGAATAAATTGATTCTTCACTTATGCTGAGTTGGGCAAATTTCCACACCCTATTAAAGTAGGCAACTGGTTCCCCTCTTCACAAAATGTTTCCTTGTGTTTGAGGATCCCTGTTAAAAGTCAACATATTACCTGGAAGGGATTGTGTTACTTAGTTAACAGTTTTACACCAATCACTCCAAAATCATATGGGCTTCAGGGTCCAACTCACCTTTGTCCAGGAGTGTTTTGCTTTGCTAGAAATAGGGGAGTGAAGATAGATCCTTGGGTTGGAAATACTAGCAAGAATGCAGCTGGTTATGGTAGAACTGGAGAAGGTTCTGGATGATAGAAGTGCAACTTGAGTGCTCAGGGCAGCCTGGGTGGCAGAAAAGGGCCCTGGAACCAAACTTCCTCAATATCCACCTTCGGAGTGCCTTGCCCCTAGAATCCCAGAATCAGAGATAGAACTGTAATCATCAGGGTCTTTAAAGTTCCTTTGGTTAATTCTCATATATTTTATCACACTGTGGCACTGCAGGTTTATGCACTGGACTGCAAGGTCTATTTGAGATGCAAGGTTGGCGGTTCAAACTCACCAACCACTCCTAGGAAACCCTATACAGGGTCGCTATGAGTCAGCACTGAGTAGATGGCACTTAACAACAACAGCAATATCAATTACTGGTGTGGCACTGTAGAATAAGAACTGGACTGCAAGGTCTGTTTGAACCACAAGGTCAGTGGTTCAAGCCCACCAGCTAGCTGTTCCTCATAAATCCTATATAGGGTCACTATGAGTCAGAACCAACTCAATGGCATTTAACAACAATAACAATCAGTTACTATGATAGTTGCTGTCATTTAGTGCTGTCAAGTCAGTTCTGGCTCATAGTGACCCTGTATAAGATTTCTAAGGATGTAAATCTTTGCGGGAGCAGAAAACCTCATCTTTTTCCCTTAGAGCAGTTCATGGGTTCAAACTGCCAACCTTGTGGTTCACAGTCCAGTGCTTACCCTACAGAGCCACCCCACTTCCCAATTACTACAATGGTCTACAATAAACCCTTTCAGAACACATCCAAAAGCAAATACTGCCTTCCATCAAGGGGCAAACTTAGTCTATTAAAGCATTTGTTGTTGTGAAGTGCTGTCGAGTTGGTTCCAATACATAGCGACCCTGTATAGGGTTTCTGAGGAGCAGCTGGTGAACTTGAACTGCCGACCTTGCAGCTCAAATGGCTTTGCAGTCTGGCGCATTAACCCACAGCGCCACACATCTGGTTAGTAGTAGTAGTAGTTATTGTTGCTATTGTTACATGACGTCTTAGCAACACTATATACAACAGAACGAAACACTGCCAGGTCCTGCGCCATCCTCACAGTTCTTACCAGGTTTAAACCATTTTGCAGTCATTGTGTCAATCCATCTTGTTGAGGATCTTCCTCTTTTTTGCTGATCTCTACTTTTCCAAGAATAATGTCCTTCTTAGAGGACTGGTCCAAAGTATGTAAAATGAAGTATCACCAACTTCTCTCCCAAGGAGCATTGTGATTGCACTTCTTCCAAGACAGATTTGTTTGGTCTGACAATCCTTGGTACATTCAATATTCTTTGCCAACGCCAAAATTCAAAGGCATTAAAACTTCTTTGACCTTCCTTAGTCATTGTCTACAACAATCACACGCATATGAGGCAATTGAAAAGGCCATGGCTTGGATAAGATGCACCTTTGTCCTTAAAGTAACATCTTTGGTTTTTATACTTTAAAGTGATCTTTTAAAACAGATTTGTTTAATGCAATAATTAAATTGGTTTCTTGACTGTTGCTTCCATTCGAGTTGATTGTGGATCCAAATAAAATGAAATTTTTGACAACTTCAATCTTTTCTCCATTTTTCATGATGTTGCTTATGGGTTCCATAGTGAGGATTTTTGTTTCCTTTATGTTAAAGAGTAATCCATATGGAATTCTGTATCCTGGATCTTCATCCATAAGTGCTTTCAAATGCAAACAAGGTTGTTCAATCTACATATCACAGGTTTTTAATGAGTCTTCCTCTAATTCTGATGTCATGTTTTCTACATATACTCTTAGTCCAGCTTCTTGGATTATTTGCTCAGCACACAGACGCCATAAATATAGTGAAAGGATATAACCCTGAAGCATACCATTACTGATTTTAAACCTCACAATAGCCCCTTATTCTGTTTAAATTACTGCCTCTTCTATGTATAGGTGCTTCATGAACACAATTATGTGTTATGAATCGAGCTGCTAATCTCACAGTCAGCAGTTCGAAACTACTAGCTGTTCCGCAGGAGAAAGATGAGATTTACAGAGCCTCAGAAACCCTGTGCAGGGTCGCTATGAGTCGGAACTGACTCCATGGCACATAACAACAACAAAAACCATTTATTGGAAAATCTTCCAATTGTGGGAACTACAAGTACTCTTTCTCATTAGAGCCTCACAGCTTTGGGGTTGGTATGATTGTTCCATCTGCAAATAAGCACAATCAGGGTTTGGTTGTCACAGGTGCTTTGAAATCAGAGTGCTTGGTTCAAATTCCTGTTTGGCCATTGACTAGTTGCCTGGCATTGAGTGAGTCATAAATTCTAAGCACATGATTTATCATCTGTAAAACATGGATAATCATAATCTCATGAGAAAGCTTTTATGAGATGCAATAGATGATGGGATTGCCAGAGTTCCCAACACGTAGCGAGCATTGTTGTTGTTGTTAAGTGTCCTTGAATTGGTTCCAACCCATAGTAACCCTGTATACCATAGACTTTGTGTCAATCCATTGCATTGAGGAGTTTTTTCGCTGACTTCCTTTTTCCCTGTAGAATCCACCATTAAGTCAGTCAGTGTTTTCTCTTTCCTCCCCCCCATTCCAAAGAGCCTTCTCCTGCCTCTGGATTCAGTTCTTAAATACCCCAGAATGCAATGTGCTTAGAAAGTAAGCCACACTTAAATAAAAAGCTTAAGTAAAGTGCAGACCAGTTGTCTGGACTGGATCAGACTCATGGAAATTCCACATGCATCATGATAGAAACATAGGGTTTTCAATGGTTGATTTTTCAGAAGCAAATCATCAGGCTTTTCTTTTGAGTTTCCTTTTGGTAGACTCAGTCCTTCAGCAGTATGGTCAGCAGCTGAGCCTGTTAATCATTTGCGCTATGCAAGGATTCAACCTACCCCGTCCTCTGAGACTTTTGTAGGAAATGCCAGCAACCTGTTCCCGAACTCCACTTTGGGGAAGAAAAATAATTTGCTGTTGGTGGAGACAAATCCACAGGTGCCAGGAATCTTCTGGCAGAAAGAAACAGTGAGGGAAGGTAGTAAAAATGCTTTGTCAAGGACAGGCCATGCTTCTGGGGATAGGACAGGGGGTAAAAATCTAGGTTGCCAAGAAACTCATGGATTTTGGATTTAATTATCAGACTATTCCAGGGGAAGAAAATACATATTGTCTGATACGGGTTCACAAGCTGATGAATATTTCATGGAAAAATAATGAATCTTGGCATAAATATTTAATGGGGAAACATCAAGGTATGTAGGGGTGGAGGTGTGCAGAGAGAAGGAGGCTGTCGAAGGGAAGACAGTTGAGTTGGGACGTGAGTAGAGATTGGACCAAGTAGTATCAGTCCTTCTGAGGGGAAGCTAGTTGGCCCTGAAACCAGGTTGGTTGCTTAAATAAGAGAATGGATGAAGAGCTGCCTTGCAAAATGGAAACTCCTGTAAAAATGTCTGGAGACAGTATTTTTACTATCATTTTCACTCTTTTTTGAAAGACAGTATCATTTTTCACTATTTATCATTAAAGAGCTTAGAATGAGCACAATAAAGGTCAGGTGGGATGAGATGAACATTCATTTGAAAGGGTACAATTGTTTTATAGGTGTACAGACTTGGAAGAGTGAAGCCTATTCTGTAAGGGAAGAAGCAGATCACACATTTCACAAGAAGGTTTTCACAACAGCCTCCACCTATTTGAACCCATCATGTGGCAGGGATTATGTAAATCCTCTAGGGTTGTTTTGGAGTCCTAGTGTGGTGCTGTAGAATAAGCAGTGGACAGCTAACCAAAGGCTGGAGGTTCAAAACCACCAGTTGCTCCTTGGAAACCCTATACAGGGTGACCATGAGTCAGAACTGACTCAATGGCACATGACAACAGCATAAGGTCGTTATGAGCAGTGCTGGCATTATAGTGGATTACTAACTGGGCTTCCAAACACAAGGTCAGCAGTTTGAACCTACCAGTTGCTTTATGGGAGAAAGATGAGGCTTTCTGTTCCCTTAATGATTTACAGCCTCGGAAACCCTATCTAGGGTCTCTATGAGTCAGAACCAACTCGACGGCACACCACCACTATTACTGGGATCTACTCAATGGCAATATGTTAGTACCACAAAGTGAATCAAAATAGATATGGTTCTACTGTTATAGAGCTAACAGTTGACTAATAGAGGTTGTAAGTCAGAAGTTGCCATGTGGTGTCATCTGCAGCAGGAAAGGACAAAGGGTGAACCAGGAGAGCACCAGGATATGTTGGGACACATCCAAAAAGCTTCCTGAAGGGAGCTGCTTCCATGCCATGACCTGAAGAGAAATATGTAGGCATTGCAATCACTTGTTTACTTGTTTAACTCTTCCTACTTAATAGAAAGCCCATGAGGAGAGAAACCAAAAGCATTCGAGAGGAATTCAGAAGGCAACAATTATAAAGGCCTGGGTGTCATGGTGCAAGGGTTTAGTTTGAATGGAATCATAGTTAAAACCAACATACTCTATATAGAGGGGAAATGTGTGTGTGAGTGTGTGTGTATGCATTTACATGTTACCAGCCACTGGAAAAGTTTGTCTTGATGGTGGTACTTTCTACCAGAGCAGGTAGAGAGCAGAGCAGAAAACGCCTCTTCCTGAAGTTCCTTGAAGAACTTGAAAACAGGAACCAAAAATAGAGTAAGCCCCCCTTGCTCCCTGTTTCTTTTCACCATCTGTCAGCCCCATTCCCCTGGGGAAAAGCTAAGGCTGACAGTAGCGGAATGAGGGAACAGGAATGTGGGTGGGGAAGTTTTCTTTTTTTTCCTGCCACTGAGTTGTTAATTAGCTTCCTGGTATATAGAGGAACAACAAGCTTCAGTCTCACTTGACAAATATTGCACCAGAGAGGGCTAGCAGCCCATCCAAGGTCACCCAGCACTTATATAAGGAAGTCAGATTCCCAGGGTCATCTGGAATTCTCTATACCAGTTCTATCCACACCACTCTAAATGGTTCAAGCCTCCACTCTGAAGAGGTTGGTTGGGATGATGTAAGTTTTAGAGAGGTAAGCCATAGGAGATCTTTGGGGTGGGTTTTCCTAGCTTCTGAATAAACCAAGTGTTTCCTACCCACCTTCCTAGGGATGAGCCACTGTCCTCACATGAACTAGGCAACAGATGCTTTTTACTTCAAGTATCTCAATTCCTTCCAACCTCTGAGGCATGCTGGGAAACCGAGCCTTTCAACTTCTGGGCCTTGGGACCCCAGGGTGATAGGCAGCCAGATGGATGCCCTGCCCCATTCTCTGGAGGCCTGTTTCTCATCTTTCCAGTTTCTTTCAATCAACCTTGAACTTGGAATAGAGTATGTCAGGGTGGTTGGGGATCTATCTCAGAGGTACCCAGACCTTACTCCTCTCTGGACCAGAATCCTGACCTTCTCATAGCTGCCCACGTGGACTGACAGCCTCATTTTCAGGGACAGCATCTAGGTTCCTTCCTCTTCCTTCACCCTGGTGAAAACAACTCCAGTAGTTCTTCAATGTTGTTTGGCTTCTTCCCAGCATGATAGTCAGCAACTGCTCATCAAGAGATAAAATTCTCAAGCTTTCTGCATATACAGTGAAGTCCAAATACACAGTGAAGTCCATTTACATGAGTCAATAGACCAATACCTACTGAACACTGTGCTGGTTCCCAGAACAGCCAGCATCTCTATCATCATCAGTATTTAAATTGTTATTGTTTCTGAGGAAAATGATCTAGCACCCCTTCCCTTTTTAAGAGTTACCTAAAAGAATGTATAGTACCATAATATGTTGGAAGCAGAATGTAAGGGGCAATTCATCTATGAATAGAATCAATACACAATAAATCTAGTTGAGGAGGGAAGAGAAAAGGAAGATTCTAATGAGATTCTTTGAGCTTCTGTAACCAGATACAAAATATTTCTCTCTCAGACTTTTTGGTGAATGAGTCCTCCAAATTGTCTAGTTGTTAATAAGCACATACATGAATTCCACATGCACATGTGTATGGCTAAGGGTCCAGATAGGGCAGATAATTTGCTAGACTGTCTTTCATTGCTTCAAGCGTTCTTCTTGGCCTCACAGACTGCATTCTCCAAGCAGTCCTTGCTCTCCTCACTGCCACTCACAGAAGCCAGACATCTCATGTGTGGCGATTTGTTCTTCTTCCAAACCCAGAGCACACAACCAATGCCATGGGAATGTGTTTTGGAAAGGGAAACAGTACAATTACTGACCTGAAAAGTCAATATTCTTCTCATCTTCCTCATAAAGCCCTGTGGGACCCCACTGCTCCCCTGAGCCTTGCTCAGACAATGACAAAGGGATGGAGAAAGAGCCCCATTCAGCAGTTCAAAACCACATGCTGCACAGGCAGGAAAATGAAATGACTGGTACCATGTAATTAGGCCTTAATTATTTATCATTTTTGGTTAATTACTGCCACTTGCAAGTTAACGGGTTGTAAAACACTTGGGCTGTGTTTATTAAATGTTAGGCGATCATTAGCAAGGAAGTGCCATCTTTCATAAAAATGAGAAATATTCATAAAAATCCATGACCACGAGCAATGCAGAACTTGAGGCCACTAGGGAGACAGTTACATAGATTTATGGCTAATTATATATTTTGAATCAGTATTGCTATGTTTGAGTAGACTTGCATAAAAGGCTACAGTGCCTCTGTGGACCATCCTATCATTCCTCTGCTAACCAGGAATAAGAACTAGAAGAGAGAAGTAGGAGAAGGCAGTAGAAAACTCAAATTATTACTCTTCCTCAGTGTAACAGCATCTAAATGTCTGCTGTTAGAAAGCCATTCCTTGGACTATAATGATATCAAGACTTGCATATATCTTCAGAAAGCAAATATTTTTTGGAGAAGTCCTTTGTACTCATATAGAAAAATGTGGCTTTGTAGAAAACCTTGTGTAAGAGAGCCAGTGCTTTAGCCAACAATTGGTTCAATATGACTACACAGTTGAACAAATGAAGTAGGCATTGAAAAGCTGAAACTAGCTGCTGCCAACTTGATTCCGACTCATGGAGAGCCCAGTGTGTGTTAGAGTAGAACTGTGCACTATAGGAATTTCACTAACTGGCTGATTTTTCAGTCTTAAATCACCAGAACATTCTTTAGAGGTACCTTGGGTAGACTTGAATTACCAATCTTTTGGTTAGTGGTCAAAAGTATTAACCATTGCAACACCCATTAAGTCATAATAATAAAAACTAGAACAAGGGAGGTGAAAGCACAGGCATACCTCACCTGGAGTTGTAAATTACTCCTGGGAGCTACATTCTGAAAGGAACATTGGAAAATCAGAGTGAGTTCTTAAAGAGTGAATTGGATGACAGCAAGATGGAAATTCCCCTCACAGGAAGGTCTTATGAAAAGACTTGGAAATGTTTAGTATATAAATGAGAAGTCTAGATAGCTTGACAGCTGTCTTTAAATATCTTTAAAAGCTTCCATGTAGATTGAGAAGCACATCTATACTGTGGGTCTCTGAGGGACAGCTATAAAGAGCAAACTCAGCTTTAACAAATTTCAAAAGGTAAAATGTGTCCATCAATAGAATGGGTTGGCTTTAAAAGTTAGTGAGTTCTCTTTCTTAGAAATATACAAGTAGAACCTTGATGTAATTGTTAGTTACCATTGAGTAAGTTCCTACTCATAGCCACCCTGATGGGTTTACAGATACTGTAGAGACTCCTCCCTTCATTAGGTAAAAGATTGAGAAAATAAAAAAGAGGTTGAAATGTTTTAAATTCTAGCAATTTTAAGTCACTCACACTTAAATATCATTTAGTTGGTGTGTGCTTTTTGCTGGCACTGGGAGATGGAGGCAGTCAGAGACTCCTGGGAGGCTGGGGATGTGGTGAAGGGATATTCAAAGCAAAAGCAAGTACAGAGAGGAGACGTGTCGTGTAGGTAGCTAAATCCAACCCAATTTTGGACAAGCTATTTTTATTTGGAGGACATGAAGTTTGTATCTTTGAGCTGTTGAGTGGGAAAAGCCCAGAGTGAAATTTAATCACTGATAACCAGAAAAGACAGCTTCCGGTCCCAGTTGTCTGCTAACTCAGTCTGCTGACTCAGTCTGAGCTATTTTCTCACCATGGGTCTTAGTTTCTTCATCTGTAAAGAGGGGGCTAAGCTTGGTGGTCTTTCAGGATCTTTCTATATCTACCATGAAGTTGTTCTGGTTTCTGCTGTGGCAGTAGCTCTGTGACCTCAGCCCCTCACTGACCTGAGAAAAGCACAGAAAATGATGCCTGTCTCTAAGCCGCCTCTCCAAAGATGCTATAAGGAATAATGAGGCCATTTGTCGCTCCTCTGAGCTAAGTGTTGAATGTTCAATCACCATCGAGAGGTACTTGTACGCAGACATTTCAGGTACATAATATAATATTATAGGCATAGAAAAGCATAAAAAGATTTGTAATTAAGATAAAGAATCAATCAACCTACTCTTTCTTTTTTTATAAGCTCAACCCAAGCAAGTGGCAAGTGACTGTGTTCAAGGTCATAGAGTATATATCTGTGGATTTATACATTTAATGTGAAATAAAGAACTCAATTGAAACAGAAGGTGTTACTATCAGTCATTGATCTGTCAAATAATCATGTAAGGAGTGGACTCTGTGCCTAGGGCACTGCACTAGGCACCAGGAGTCACAAGAGAGGGAGAGAAGAATGCTCTTTCTCTTCAATGTCCTATATTCTGGTAGCAGGGGTGCACTTGTTTAAAATCAGCTTCTATACAGAAACAGGAACTGGCTCACTCAACTCTGGAATCTACAACAGGCACACAGTCTAAGTCTGACACACAGTAGGCAGTCACTCATGTTCAGTGAAAAAAATCCTTGAGTGAAAGTTTTCTGCATGCTCTGACAAGCAAGGAGTCCTGGTATGGTGCTGTTGGATAAGCACTGCACTGCTAACCACAAGGTTGGCAGTTCAAACCTACCAACCGGTATATAGAGCTAACACCAACTTAGAGGGATAGTTAAAAATTTTCTCACATCTTAGGGTCACTATAAGTCGGAACTGACTCAACAGCACTTAACAACAACAAAAACATGAAGAATAAAATATCTAAAGCACTAGAAAAGCATAGGAGAAGAAAAAATTCCATCCAGCTGAGAATCCTTCATGGAGAAGGTTGATCTTAAGCTTTTAAAAGAGGAGAGGATTGGGATAAGGCACTCCAGATGGTAATTTCAGCAAGTCCATGTCACAGACGTAGGATGGTGTGGGTCAAGTACACAGAACTCATTCAAGTAGTCTAGTCTTATCCTCTCCTTTCCTGAGGATTTATCTGGGTTAGGCTGACTCCTAATGGCTATGTCTGCCCGCTCTCTTTCCTATGCTGATCTAGTCTACCTACCACTGTTGGCCGTATCTTCCTAATGCACAGCTATGATCATCCTGTTGTACTGGAATAGCATCAAAGCCCCAGAGCTTGGTAACTCACGGCTCCTTGATCTACCTCACTTTTTGAATGAACCTACTTCTGCTCTCTTTCTAAGCCTTACCAGATAGACTCCCCTGTCCTCCATCACAGAGCCTTGCCTCTGCTCTTTTTCACATTTAAAAATTCTTCCCTTAACACCGCTAGGTCCAAATTTTTCCCCTCTCTCAGATTTGGTATCAGCTCTGTATGAAACTTTGACCTAAACTCCTATGGAAGCCATCTGTGAAGTCCTCTTTCCTATGACTCCATCATGTATAACTCATTTATCTACTTACTGGTGGTTATGTGCCGTGGAGTTGGTCCTGACTCATAGCAACCCTGTATAGGGTTTCTGAGGCTGTAAATCTTTAAGGGAACAGAAAGCCTCGTCTTTCTCCAATGAAGTGACTGATACATTCAAACTGCTGAACTTGCAGTTAGCTGCTCAGCTCATAATCCACTACGCTTTCAGAGCTTCTTTGTATCTTGTTAAGTGTGCACTATTTTATCTCTTCTTTCACACAAAGACCATAAAAGAATTGATGCCTTTGAGTTGTGGTGTTGGAAGAGAATATTGAAAGTGTCATGGGCTTCCAAAATAACCAATAGATCCGTTTTGGAAGAAGTGCAGCCAGAGTGCTCCTTAGAGGCCAAGATGGCCAAACCTTGTCTCTCATACTTTGGACATATTGTCATGATGGACCAGTTGCTAGAGGATATCATGCTTGGTAAGATGTAGGGTCAGAGAAAAAGAGGAAGATCCCCAGTGAGATGGCTTGGCCAGGTGGCAGCATCGATGGACTCAAGCGTGGCAACGGTAGTGAGGTTGGCTCAGGATCATGCAGCGTTTCGTTCTGCTATGTATAAGGTTGCTATGGGTCTGTATCGACTCGATGTCACTTAACAACAACAACAATCACAAGAAGCTCACTTTTCTCCAAAACATTTCCCTAGAACCTGGCCCAGAATTTGGCCTATGACAGGTAATCAGTGAGAGTATAGTGAACGTGACTTAAGGAGCCGTCAGTTCTCAGAGATGCCTGGTGGCTGTGGCTGATGAATACAAAGGCAGAGACACCTGACTAAAGGTTGCTAAGCCAATCAAATTCTCTCTTTTTTAAACTCTATATTTTGTTGTTGAGAATATACACATATAAGTTAAGAGTTTCTACATGTTCCATCCAGTGGCAGTGTGTACATTCTTGAAGTTGTGCAGCCATTGTCACCCTCCTTTTCTAAGTTCTCAGCCATAAACATAAGCTCACTGTTCCCTAAGGTTCTGTGCAGGCTTCTCATGGACGGCCTCACTGGAAGATCATAGAGGTCCAATTGCTGAGGTCCCTGAAACTGTCCTGGGATTTGTTTGTTTGTTTGTTTTCCAATACTTACATTTTCATTGTAGCTCTTGAAGTCTGTGAGCTTCCTTGGTATCATTCTAAAAGTCCCTCTTAATAGTGCAAATAGTTAACTTGCTAGGGTGTTAAGTTGAACATTTACATCCACCTAAAGGCACCTTGGAAGAAAGTCATGGTGATATATTTCTGAAAAATCAGCTACTGAATACCGTATGGGACACATTCTACTCTGACACACATGGAGTTGCCCTGAGTTGGAGATGACTTGGTGACAACTAGTTATTATTGTTGCTTTTAGTGGTGCTGTAAGATAAACACTGCACTGCTAACAACAAGATCAGCAATTCAATTCCACAGGAGATAGATTAGACTTTCTGCTTTCATAAACATATACAGTCTTAGATACCACATACTGAATCACTATGAGTCAGAATCAACTCAGTGACAGTGGTTTTTGTTTTGTAGTCATAGAGATTTGAAAGATAAAGTGAGTAAGTGAACAAGTAAATGAATGAATGATTAAGTTTTTTGGTGTGTTTTTTTAAAAAAAAGACAGTGGGTAGCTTCATATAGTAGGTGAGTGGGTATGTAACTGTGTGGCCCCAGTTCTGGTTTCTCTCCCGCATCTGTCCTCTCTCTTCTTCAATTCCCCTCTTTAACTACAAGTTATTAGTACTAGGGATCAGGGCTGGGCAAGCAAAAGAACACCAGGGCCCCATCCACACCACCCTCCTTTTTTAAAATTGTCAACCAGGGGATATTTCATTAGAGACAATAACAAGGAAGATGAGACACTGTCTACTTTGCTAGCCTGTGCGGCTTCAGAGAATGAGACAGAACATCAATTACTTAGGAGAAAAGTCACATTTTATTCAGCCATGGAACATGATGTGGGGTTAGGGGGAAATCAGATGGACGAATGTGGATGTGAGCGTCTCATCATCTCTACTGGGAAAAAGAAAGCTGCCCATCAGCTAATTTTAACAAATGCCACCAAGTAGTGACAGCTTCCCCAGAGGCGTGTGTCTGTTCTCTCTTTCTAGAATATTAATTGGAAACTAGACTTGTTGTTAGAGGAAACTATGATCTCTACTCCTATCATTTTCCTCATGGAGATCAGAATCCCAGACAATGTAGAGTGACAAAGGAGACAATGTTTGACCCTTTCCATCCCTCTTGGCATTACCCTTGGACATTCCATCACAAATGGGTGAGCTCTGTCCCCTCTGGTATGTAGGAGGACCCCTTCTGTAGGAACACACTGGAAATCTGATCCAGAGCCCATTTGCAGGTGCTCATGCTGCATCCCATTGTCACTCCTCTACAGAAGCACATTTTGTAGAGGCAGAAATAGGAGGCATTTGCTTGACAATATGTCCTCTCTTGGATACTTTGGCATCAATTTAAGAACTTTTTTCTTTTTTTCTTCCTCTGTCTTTCCTTCTTTTCTCCCTTCTGATCCATCTTGCTCTTCTTTTCTCTTTTATTCTACTAACAGTCACCAGGTGTATATGATGTAGTTCTCTTTTCAATGTAACCTTATAGATATGATTTTCATTAAACAGAAAAAGGAACATGGACAAAAATGGACTTTCCTGATCATTCTATCCAAAGTATTTTCACAAGTACTCTCAATCAGGGCAAACTCTTTATTCATGACATAACAATCATTACTGTCTGATATGATCTGGGTTGGTTTTTTTTTATTAATTAAATGCCAGTATTAATCAAAGAAGACAAATTCATTGTGGATAGGGACTATACCGATATCCTTTATTGCTAAATCTCCAGGCCTTAGTATGGTGTCTGATACAAAGAAAGTACTTTGTATACAAATAGATGCTATAGTTTATTGTCTTAGGAGCATATTTAGTATTTCTGTTCTACCTTCTTATTCATTATATAGTACCTAGGGTCTAAAAAACTTGCAAGTAGTCATTCAAGATATAACAATTGGTCTCTACTAAGGAAGAAGGACAGTCAGGAATAGAAGAAGAAAATAGAATGTGTGGCTAATTGCCTCCAATAACAGCTTCCTCCTTTTTGATGAGACCAGAAGAACTGGATGATTCCCAGCTACTATGAATGAGCAGTTTGAAATGCAGGATAGAATTTAAAATTCTCATAGACTCCAGACTTTGTGAAACCTTGGAGGCTGCATGAACTCTCCAAACTATTGCTCTGAGATAATATTTAAACCTTAAACCAAAAATTTTCCTCTGATGTCTTCTTAAAGCCAAATAATAGTTTAAGTAGTAAAGAATATCTGCCTTGAGCATTATGCTCTTTTGAGACCTACCTATATGGGATCAAATTGGCAACAACAACATGAAAAATTAGACAGAAACATTAAGGGATGGTGAATTTATGTTAATGGGAAAGTAAGAACTCAGAAAAGCAGGGTAAGAAAGGTTTGTTGTTGTTGTCAGGTGCCATCGAGTCGGAACCGACTCATAGCGACCCCATGCACAGCAGAACGAAACAATGTCC
>NW_006408599.1:4306989-4309613 GCF_000296735.1 Chrysochloris asiatica | reverse complement strand
TTTCTTGCTTCTGCTACAAATTCCCCTAGCTGTAAGCCTTCCTACCTTATAAATATTCCTTCATATGTGGTTCAGAGTTCTGGGACCATCCCCTGAGTCTGCTTGGTCCAGTATTCTGTGTTGTTGCTAAAGGAGCACTTCACTGCACTTCCACCGAATCCACTATCTTGTTTGTTCTCTGAAGTATGTTTTTTGCTAAGCATTTTTGCCCCCTTTCAATTCATTATCCAACAGTAACCAGAGTGATGTTTTTAAAACCTGAATCTGACTATGTTGCTTCCTCCTCAATTTCCTCCACCTGTAACCCTAGTGTAAAATCCAAACTGCTCATGCTGATCTCCTGGTCTGCAAGACCCACATGAACTGGCCTCTGCCTCACTGACCTTCTTGATGTTCATAAAACATTTAAAATACATTCCCACTTAAGGATTTTTGAACTTACTATTTGCTCACTCAAATCAGAGATGCACATGGTTCATCCCTCGTGTTCATTCAGTCCTCTGTTTAAAAGTTGCCTCTTCAAAGAGTCAGTCTCTGATCACTCGTTCTAAAATAACACCTTCTAGTATTGTCTCTATCAACATGCTTTGTGATTTACATTTTATTTATGTCTTATATTGTGTCACACATTTATTTGTTTGTATATTTATTGACTATGTATATTCATTGACTAAGTTCAATTCCCTGGATGAATTTCTTGTTCCATGAGAATAATTTTATTTGGTTTACTTCTAGTTATAAAAGTTTTTGACACAAAATTGTTACTCAAATAGTAGGTGTTAAAATAATGAACAAAACCAGTCAAATGCCTTAATTTTATAACTTATGCCCACACTGAATCAATATGTCACTAGTTTATTACTGAATCAGTATAAACACTGATTTACCTTCCCTCCACTCCCAATCCAGTATTCTTTCTATTGTCCCCAATGACCTGGGGTGGTTTTTCCTTTAGTTAGTTATTGTATGGGTATACTATCCCTACACTGCTTGTCCTGAGGAAATAGATTATATGGATAATGGGAATGTACTTTGTACTTGTGTGAGAATTTAAGGTAAAAATGACAGGGATAACTGTATTGATTAGGGAGAGGGGTGATTGTGTTCAACTCCTAAGGGAAAGTGATCCTATACAATTCAGAATCCAATTTACCTCAAGCTCCTGAGACTCTACTGCAGCTCTCAAGAAACCTCTGATAGAACTGCTAACTAGGGCACTGCTTGTGGAAACCAGAATAAATCCAATTTGAATGAGACATATAGCACATTTGGGGAAACATCTCAAGAATAGTTTTCAAGTGGGATGGTGACCAGCTGTTCTCCCTCTCTACTGAGGAAGGGGGAGAACTACCATGGGGACTCACGGGCTAGGTGTGGGAGATATAATACTAATTCTAAAGAGTTATGTTTTCAAGAGGCAAAGAAGGAAGAGAGGGATAAGGACTCAGGATTAAGCTCACCCTATGGAGTCCTGGTGTGGCGCTGCGGGCTAATACATCAGACTGCAAAGTTGTTTGAACTGCAAAGTTGGTGGTTCAAGCTCACCAGCTGCTCATTGGAAACCCTATACAGGGTCGCTATGGGTTGGAAACAACTCGACATCACTTAACAACACAAAAATGGCTCTGTGGGATAAAGCACTGGATCACAAGGTCAGTTTGAACCCTGGTTCAAACATACCAGCCACTTCTTAGAAACCTTAACAACACCAACAATAGTTATCTTTCTAGAAAAATCTGGCCATGTTATCCCTGTGTTTAAGACTTTAGTGACTCTTCCTTATCCTTGGTAATCAATCAGCTTGATTTCGAGACCTTCCATTATTAAATGGTGGTGGCATACTGTTTAGCCTCATTTATTGCCTTTCCTGATTCATACTGTACCCTTTGATATTTTCTAATATCAAAGAACTGCTTATATTTTACACACACACACACACACACACACACTTTCTTGGTTTCTGCTTCTGTGCTTTCATTTTTGCACTTCCTCCTTCATAGAGCAGCAGTTACTTCCACTCATCTGAATTTTTTTTTTTTTTTACCGCTAAGACTGTGTGGCACTGTAGGATAAGCAAAGTGAGTTGTTCAAACCCACCAGCTGCTCCTGGCAAACACTATACAAGTTCACTATCAGTTGGAACCAATTCAACAACACTTAACATCAACAAGACCATGCAAGAATTGGTGCATTTGAATTTTGGGATTGGAGAAGAATAATGAAAGTACCATGGTCTGCCAGAAAGACCAACAAATTTGTCTCAGAAGAAGTGCAGCCAGAATGCTCCTTAGTAGCCACGATGGAGAGACTTTGTCTCTCATGCTTCAGACATGTTATTAAGAGGGACCTCTTCCTGAGAAGGACATTATGCTTGGTAAAATGGAGAGTTAGTGAAAAAACAGAAGACCTTCAACAAGATGGATTGATACAGTGGTAGTAACAATGGGCTCCTATGTGACAATACTTGTTAGGTCCTGCGTCATCCTATTGAAGTCCTGGTATAGCCCTGTAGGATAAGCAGTCCATCCCAACGCCGGTTTGAATTACAAGGTTGGAAGTTCAAACACACCCGGCACTCTATAGAAACTCTGTACAGGTCCTGTATGGAGCACTGGTAGCATAGT
>NW_006408599.1:4303509-4304987 GCF_000296735.1 Chrysochloris asiatica | reverse complement strand
CTTTGGACTTCCTCTCTGAGTATCATTGGCTCTTGTTCATATGGTATCTCTTGAAATGGTTGAACATCAAGAAAGGTTGTACAACTCAAAGAATACAATCAGTATCACTGAATTGTGCATGTAGAAACTAGGATTCGTGTATTTTCTGCTGTGTTTATTCTCACAACCACAACAAAAATAAAATCAACGATAAAAAGAAAAATCATTGTCAGTGCTGATGATTGGAACTAGGTCTCCTTGAAGATATGGAATTTATTTTATCTGGGCTTTGAATAAATGGCAGGATAAGAATAAGCATTTGGGCCAGAAAGAACAGCATGAGCAAAGATGTAGGGATGAGAATAACAATGCTCCCCTTCATTCATATTACTATTTTCAGAAAATATACTTAAGGATGCCAGGATATGTACATGGATTATTTCTAAAAGTCCAGGTTATTGCTAGAGGAAAAAGGGTTTCTGAATGGCCTAGTGTAAATCAGAGAACAAAAATGGTCTATTTGGCGCTTATCCAGTATATTGAAAGAGAAAGCATGTTAAATTGCAAAAGGCTGGGTTATAATCCTAGCTTGGCCACATATATATGGCCAGAAGCAAGAGAGAAATTTAGGATTTGAGAAAACACAACCATCATATTTCACATAGACTAGTGCAATGGCCTCTGAAGTATGTTGTTGTTTTGTTGTTGTTTTTTTAAGGTTTTTTTGTGGATTGAGTGAAAGTTTACAGGGCAAATCATCAGTTTTAGTCAACAAATCATACACTTTGTTTCATTACAATGATTATAATCCCCTCTATGTATCATCAGTTAACAGTATTTCTCTCTATCCACTTTAACTTAAAAAAAATAAAAAACACTCAGGCATATGTAATAATTTACATCTCCAAAGGGCACATTCTGCAAATCTGCCTCCTGGCCACCAGCCCTTAATCCCTCTCTTCCCATGAATCTAGAGTCCTCAGCTGCTCCCCCTTTCCATGCCCCCATCTCTGCCTCCATCTCTGGCGTCACTACTTCTCTGGATAAGTGCCCGCATTCCGATTGTGCTCTTCTCCCTTGATGGTGGTCCTAGGGTCCTCTGATTCTAGACTATAAGATTAAACACTCCCCTATTTTTGTTACAAAACTTCTACCTTTACCATTGTGACAGTCACAATTAGTCATGATAACAATTATTCACTATTGAATCACACAAAACTTAACCCCATCTCTTTTCACCAGACCCATCTAGACAAGATGAAATCTATTCAGTGGGGACTCTTTCTTCCCCCTCTTAAAATAAACTCCCTCTTTAAACCTTGTAAGCCAGTCACTTCGTGTATTTATCGTCCCCTCATTTTCGGTAGCCAATGTCTAACTTGCCTATCTGCATCTACCCTGTGTACAGAGGGGGATAGCGTTGATACTTGATACGAAGACTCCTTCCCTCTCTGTTGATATTTAGAATAATTACCTCTCTGAGTATAGGTCAGGTTCAT
>NW_006408599.1:4274260-4297498 GCF_000296735.1 Chrysochloris asiatica | reverse complement strand
TCTTAGTGTGGTGCTGTAGGATAACGCACTGGACTACAAGGTCAGTTTGAACCTCAAGGTCAGCAGTTCAAATCTGCCAGCCACTCCTTGGAAGTCACTATGGGTCACCATGGGTCACCATGGGTCAGTACTGACTTGATGGCATTGAATGATAACAACTATATATACATATACATACATAGTTGTATATATACATATATATGTATCCTAGAGGAGGAGAGAAACATAAAAATAAAAATGATAGGTTGTAAAACATAGCATATATATGGAGCTCTGGTAGCCTAGTGGTTACGAATCAGGCTGTGAACTGCAAGGTCAGCAGTTCAAAACTACCAGTGGTTCCACAGGAGAAAGATGAGGCGTTCTGCTCCCGTAAAGATTTACAGCCTCGGAAACCCTGTGCAGGGTCGCTATGAGTTGGAACCGACTCCATGGCACTTAACAACAACAACAACATATATATACACACACACACACACACACACTATGTTTTATATATATAGGTATATGTTATATCCATAGTTGTATACATACATACATATGGAGTCCTGGTGTGGTGCTGTGGGCTAATGCACCAAACTGCAAAGCCATTTGAACTGCAAGGTTGGTAGTTCAAGCTCACAAGCTGCTCTTCAGAAATGCTATACAGGGTTGCTGTGTGTTAGAATCAACTCGATGGCACTTAACAACAGCAACATACATACATATATATCAGAATTTTGGCTTTTTTCACTTCCTATATGGTTCTTAAGGAGCTCTGGTAGCATAGGTTACGAATAGGGCTGCTAACCTCAAGGTCGGGAGTTCAAAACTACTAGCTGTTCTGTGGGAGAAAGATGAGGCTTTCTGCTCCTGTAAAGATCTGCAGCTTCAAAAACACTGTGAAGGGTCACTATGTGTCGGAACCAACTCTAAAATACTTAACAACAGCAACACATGGTTCTTGGGTAGCACAGTGTCTCCGTAGGATAATCATTGGACTGAGAATCACAAGTTTATTGGTTCAAGTCCACCAGCCACTCCACAGAGAAAGATAAGACTTTCTGCTCCCACAAATATTTGCAGCCTCGGTAACACTATGCAGGATCTCTATGAATCAGAATGGACTCAGTGGCACTTAACAACAACAATATATGATCCTTGAAAAAGGACATTTTCTGAAGATGCTAAGTGTATATCAAGGTAACATTAAAAATATTGAGTATTTTGATAACTGCCAAACAAAGTCAGTTTTTTAAAGTTTCCTTAGATCTGGAAGAGATATATAGGGACCTCCATTTCATGACCAAGAAAAGTTCAGCCTATCAGACCTCAAGGGAGTGAGTGGCCTCAGGGCCATAATATCAAAACTCTGGGTGGATCTGAGATTAGTCTTTCTTCCCAGACCCTCATCTAAGGGTCATCAAGGACTGAGAGAACTTTTTTGAACTAGGAAGATAAAACCAGGTAGGAAGAACTCAATACAAAAAATCTACAACAATCTTTGCATCTAGGATGAAGCAGAAGAACTTATTCTAGATGTCTGGAGATTGAGGGAGGAGGATGTTCAGAATATAATTAGACAACTCACAAATAGGAAGTTCATCCATGAGAAAGCAAAGTCAGAGGACTTATGCTGTAATTCGGGCACAATCATTCCATGTTTGGGTATAGGAATATTATAAAAACCTGTACATGATTTCATAAAGAGACTTGGGTTACAGGAATAAATTTTGTGGGTATGGATCAGTGCATAAACGTTTGTAGGAACCAGGACTCTGCTGAAGACTTCCAGAAAAGAAAAGTGTGTTGCTATTCATGGTGCTGAATCCTTACCCTGATCTGGAACGCAAGCCACTCACCATTCTCCATCCCCATCCAGAGAAGTTGCCACGTAAATGCTAGCCTGTCCTCCATTTAGACCTCATGCAGCAATTGTTGTAATATAGTATAATTATTCCATTTATATTCTGTCTTAAGCACTTATTATTTACAGGTATAGCATGATGTTCTAAGAATACAAGGGGAAACACAATATGATCCCTATCCTCAGCAATATTATAATTTAACAGGAGAGTAAAACAGTTACACAGGGGCAGTGGTTAAGCGGTTTGTGCGTAACCAAAAGGTTAGTGGCTTGGACACCCAGCCACTCCAAAGAAGAAAGATGTGGCAATCTGCTTTCTTAAGGACTAAACCAAATTGGATTAGTTGTATAGCTCATTCCAGCTTTTACTGACCCTCTAGGACAGAGTAAAATGCTTCATAGGGTTTCCAAGGCTGAAATATTTATGGAAGCAGACTCTCTTAAGGAAAAGGGCTCTTTCTGTAAATATTACATTCTTGGAAGCTCTATATTGTTGTTGTTGTTAAGTGCCACCAAGTAGGTTCTGATATAGTGACCCCATATAGGGTTTTGAGGGAGTGGCTAGTATGTTTGAACTATCAACCTCTGATTTCACAGTCCAGTACTTTCGTACAGTGCCACACCAAGACTCCTATGGAAACCCTGTGGGGATGTTCTGTTGTGTCCTATAGAGTCACTATGAATTAGAATTGACTATATGGCACACAAAAACAACTGCAACAAAGTGATATGATAAAAAAAAAAGTACTTGAGACTGTCTAGAACACAGAGGAGAAGGAGGAGCTAAACTAGTCTTTAGTCTCAGAGAAGACTTTGCAGAAGAGAAGTCATATAGACTGGACTTAAGGAGTAGGAATCAGTGGTGGTACTTGTGAGACTGGTGAGAGGTGAAATGGGAAGAAAATTTCAGACATGGGAAATGACAGGTCCATTGGCTTATAGGCAAGATAATGCAGAGACAGAGAGTATTTCAGGATGGGTTATAGTGAATCGTATTTGTGACAGGGTATGTGGCAAAAAGGTCAGCAGTTCAAAGCCACCAGTTGCTTCTCAGAATCAGAGTCACTATGACTCGATGGCACTTAACAACAACAACGTGTAGCAAAATAATGCCTTTTAATTTTATTCTGTGAACAATTGAAAAAGCACAAATGGTTTTATATATCAAAATGCATCATTAAACTAGATATCTATTGATCACATTGTTACTGTTGTTTCTAAGTGCTGTAGAGTCACTTCCACACACTTCCACACAAAGCCTTGTCTTTCTCCTGCTGAACAAGTGCTGGGCTTGAACTGCCGACTTTGTGGTTCACAGTCCAGTGCTTATCCTACGGAGCCACAGTGTTCAATTAATATTTATTGAATGTAAGAATTAATAAATGAACAAATAGTTCACTAAAAGGTGAGACTCTAGACTTCCAGGGGGGATTGATGTTTCTATCCACTTGTTAAGGTTAGGAATCTAGAGAAGGACACATGATACAGCTTCAAAGGTAGGAAGGAGAACATGATTTAGTCATCTTTTGGAACTGCCATAGCTGTGCCAGGAGTCCAGATATGGTGATATAGGAAAAGCACTGGACAGCTAACTGCCAAGGATGACAGTTCAAACCCACCAGCTGCTCCTTGGAAATCCTATACATGGATGCTATAGGTCAAAACTGACTCAATAGCATTAACAGCAATAACAACAATAGCTATGCCATAGGATAAATTAAAAGGCCTCATATTCCGTCTTATAACTCCATCATTAGGTAGCAATATAAGCATATAGCACACAAAGATGGCAAAAAATGAGATGTAAAACCCCTAAGATAGAGTTCAGTTGGCTCTACCAACAAGTTCAATACAATATGTGATCCATACTGAGTTATCTAAGGAATATTATGAAGGTCTTAAATTTAATGCCAACCTGCAAGGTGGCAACACCAAGAAAAACGTAACTGTTCTTCTACAGTCAGTTCTTTGGATGGCATGTCATATGGAATAGGTCCTTAAATAGTAGAGGGTAGCATTTCCCTGAATACCATAAATATTCAAGGTTTCATGTTAGGCACCTTGGAAGAAAGAGAGCAATTCTATAAGATTGCCACCCTAGTCAAGGAGTTTACAATCTCATAATGGCAGACTTTTAAGAAACACAAACAACTCCAGGTCGAGGTTGTATAGGATAAGAAGAAAAAATGATAATGGAAGATCATTTTCTATCAGAGGGAATAATTATGTTTTATAGCAAAGACATGGCATTTCCCTGAGTCTTTAATGTAGGATTTTGATAGACTGAAATTGGAGGTTGAGGGAGGGCATTCCGGGTTGAGCAAATTAGGTTTGTAAAGGCATGTGATTGAGAATGCAAAGGGGTCATGTTGGAAGAAATGAGTCTGATTTGACTGTAATCTAGAGAGTAGAATGGAACTTAAAGCAAACGATGTTGGAAAGAAAATTTTGCAGTCAGACATGAAGATTCTTACAGCTCATGCTCAGGAATTCCTATTTTGTTGTTTGGATGGAGGGGAACCATCAGATGCTACTGAATATGGGACAACATGATTAGAGAATATGGTGGTAAAATTATTACTCATCCTTTGAGAAAGAAGGTGTTTGGACTCTTTGGTTCCAGCCCTATTTCACTGAGAACCAAGGCTTGGAGATGGTGATGGTGTCCACTCTCTGTTATTTATTTGGGCAGCCAGGATTTGCCCAGGGACACCATGGATTCTTCCTTCATTACAGAATGGCTGATGCACCAAATGAACCATGATTTCTAATGGGTCTGGCTGCATCTGGAGTTATCCCATTAAGCAAATTAATGAACAGCTTTAGCAAGGTTTCTGGCCCTGCTTGCCTCACACATTTGGACAACAGATCTTCCATGATGGCAGCCAGAACGGAGGAGGCTGAAGTGAAGTTGGAAGTGGCAAGAGATGAAGCAGCCCCGAGGGAGACATCCTGTAGAGTTTATGATGTGGGGAGATTTCTGTCAAATGAAAAGAAAAGGGAGGGGGGAAAGGATCTTTCATCCCTCAACCCCACTTGGAAAAACCCATACACATTAAGGGTGGATCCATGAATTCCTTATTGGACTAGAGTGGCCTAAACATTCATCTGGGACTAATTTTTTTCCAGATTCAGAAGCCAAGGCAAGTGTTGTTTATCACTTTTACTTTTCTGGCGCTAGTCTTTTTCTCCAAAGACTCAAGGGGAAAAGCATAAATAGGTGACAAATGAGTCCTTTCTATAGGAATAATTCAGTTTGGCCACCATTACCTCAACATTGTCTTCTCTGAGGTCTCAAAATGGGAAAAAAATTCAGGAATGCAAAGCAGCCCCATCATTTAATGGAATGATCATCCAACCCTGCTAAATTCCTCTCAGTTTCCACTAAGAGCTCTCTTTTCAAGCACCTGTGATATGCTGTTGACCAAGCTAGCTGCCATCACATACCATCTCTCACATTGTTGTTGTTGTTATGTGCCGTGGAGTCGATTCCGACTCATAGCGACCCTGCACAGGGTTTCCGAGGCTGTTAATCTTTACGGGAGCAGAACGCCTCATCTTTCTCCCGCGGAACCGCTGGTAGTTTCGAACTGCTGACCTTACGGTTCGCAGCCCGATTCGTAACCACTACGCTACCAGAGCTTATATGAGCATTTGAATAAATGAACTTTCTCAGCTTGGGTTCACGGGGAGCTCCAGATCCTTTTTTAGTTTCTTGTGTTTGGCCAAGGTTTCATCATATCTTAGAGAGACCATCTCTCACATAGAGACTAAGATATGATGAAACCTTGGCCAAACACAAGAAACTAAAAAAGGATCTGGAGCTCCCCTTGAACCCAAGCTGAGAAAGTTCATTTATTCAAATGCTCATATAGAACAAATAAATTATTCCAAGTAATAAAATAAAATATCAGTTGCTGGATATATTAATAGAACAATGTTTTTAAAATACTGAGAACAGTTTTACATGCTAATAATCTCAATGCAATAGTACAACATGCAAAAAAAATGTGTGCTACCAAAATATCCCTTCCCACAACATGCTCTCTACTTGTCTTGTTGTTTGTAAGTGTCATCAAGTCAGTTCTGACTCACAGTGACCCTGAATAGAGTTTCCGAGGAGTGGCTGGTGTCTTGAATCACCAACCTTATGGTTAGTAGTCCAGTGCTTATCATAGAGCACCATGCCAGAACTTCTATTGGGTTTGATAATCTGTTGCAATGACCACACAAGACTCTGACAGAATACTCAGAGTTGTGGGTTTATTAAGAAGCTAACAGGTTATATTTTGGCATCAGAAATGCTCAGAGCACAGTTGTTCCAATCAGCTGCTGATAAATGCTCATAGGGAACACTACTACACACTCAGCCTGAAGGCATTTGGCTTTGGCTCTGTGAGCCAGCAAACCTAGCTCCCCTACTTCAGTGCCTAGAGGCAACCCACTCTACAAACAAACTTCCTGCCCAGTGTTACTCAGCTTTACTGGATCCGTTGGCTGGGAAGTCCACTGCTCTGTCCTATGTTCTGGTTCTTGGTTCTGCTGCTGCTGCTCTTCTGCCACTCCTCTGATGTCACAATTTTCTGTTCCTGGGTCCAGGAGGGCCAAAGTACAGAGATCTCAGGATCCAAAAGACAGGCTTCACTACTATTGGTTCTTTCTTGTTGATCATAGTGAGATTCCCCACTCTTGCTTCTGAGATGGATCGTTTTAATCCCATGTTAGAGGTTCAAGTTTTCACAATGACAATTAACTCTGCTAACATTCACAACGAATCATGCCATCCTATCAGTATCTTCTCCCATTTTCTCTTATACAGACGCAGCAGGACAGAAATGTTGTTTTGGCACAAGTTACAGATTATGGCTTGAAGAGACATTAAATAATTCACTACACCCCACAAACTGAATCTTTTCAATGTTTTTTCTTTTCTTTTTTAAATATGGCACCTGTGTCTATGTTTAAATACACACTTAATGCAAGACTCTAAATTTATTCATTTTAAAAATGCAAAGATCTGTTGCTATAACCAGAACAGGGAAAGATCAAGAGGTAATAAATAATATGTTTCAATGTATGATGATACATTTTTCCACCTGCAGAATATAGAATAATCAATGAAAATCAATAGCTTCTTACTCTTTACTCCTTCCAAAACTATCTCTACCCTAGCAAGGGAACAACCATGTGTCCCTGTAGATTTCATTATCCTTTCATCCTATATCAAAGTTCCTTGTTCATAGTAGTGAAGTGAGTTTGGGGGGCCATGAACTTCCTCTGGGATCCTTTATTGTATTTAGTAATAATCTGTGGATGTTATAAAATGCAAATACCTGGGATCCAGTCTCAGAAATTATAAAGTATGCATCATTTGAGTACTGTCTCCCAGAATTCCTGACTTTCCAAGCCATGACTCTTTCAGCTACATCCTCCTACCCAGACCTGATCATTGGAGATTTGGTTGTGCAGTGCATTCTAATGTCTCTTCTCTCCTTTGCCTTTTCATTTCTCTAAACACGCCAGCCTGAAAGTGAAATTGGCTCCTAGAAATCAAGCCAGGGAATAACCTGACTATTTCTTGCCGAGAAGTAATAATTATGGCCCTGGAAGGATGCAATCTGCATACATTATTGCAAGTTATGCCAACAGAATGTCAACATTTGTGTCAGGAGGAATCTCGAGCAGCAATTACTCCAGGTCCTGGCCTAGCATCCTGAGAAAGAGCTAGCGGTGCTAATTGTAGGGGAGGTGAACTGATGGGTGGCGGGTTACACAGAGGGGAGACAGACCAGGAACCACAACCTTGAAGGTCAATGCATTATGAGGAAAAATATGAACTCGGGCCTGGGTATATCAAGGGGCTAACTGGAATGGAGCTGGTGCATATGAAGATGATAGGGGGGCTGGTGGTAGGCACATACACTTTTTGTTCCTGGCTCCCCACTGTTGTCATTGATCCGCTTTCTCTTAGCCATAGAGGACATTTAGTTAAAACCTTATTTTTCCCTTTCTAAGGAATAGAGGGGGAAATGGTAAACTCCATCAACTCATTTATTCATTCATCTGTTTACTAGGCAACTAAACATGCTGAACCCTATACTATTGGCTGGAGTTCCAGCAAGGAAATAAGGCCAGTCCCTGCTCTGGATGAGTTCATAGTCAACAGAAGAGATAATTGCATAAGCAGACTATCAGTAAGTGCTAAAGTGACAGACTTATAAAATGCCCTAAGAAGGAATTGAGGCAAGAAAGTAAGATGGGGAATGGTTTCTGAAGGATTTAGAATGTGAGCTGTGATTTAAAGGATTGTTAAGTGCTATTAAGTTAGTTTCAACTCATAGCAACCCTGTATAGGGTTTCTAGACCGGTGAGTTTGAACTATTGATCTTATGGTTAGACTGACCTTGTGGTCCATGCTTATCCTATAGCACCACACCAGGACTCTGTTTTAAAGGATAAGTAAGTAGAAATTTACTAGTAGCAGAACTCTTAGAAATAAGAAAGAAGTTAGTTTGTGTGGTAAACAAAAATAAAGAATCTACCACTTCTATTAATCAGTAAGTATTAAGTGTGAGGGTAGGCAATGGGATCTGAAAATACAGAAATATGTAGCCAGTAAATTGATTGATTGAAAATAAACAAAACTTTAAAAAGCTTGGCTTTAGTCCTAAGCTGTCCACAAAGAAAATGTAAGTATTTATTAACTTGTAAGTGTTGGATATTTTACATTCAATATCCACAAAACATTGTTTTAAGCCTTTTTACAGTTGGAGAAGTGGTCTGTAAGAGATTAAAAACTGCACAAAGCCATGAGATGAAAATCAAAAGCAAAGCTTCTGATCCCAAAACCCATGGCTTTCTTACAGAAATATCTCCCTACACAAGTCACCTAAATGTCAAGGTGTGTTGCCTCATTTATAAATTAGATTAAATCAGTGAAAGGTTTTTAACTTTTGTTCCAAAGTGCCCCTAAACTGAAGAAAATAATTGAAAGCTATTTCTGTGGGCCTGTGGGGGAAGTTGGTGAACAAAGTGACCTATCATAAACACCTCTTTGAAGTCTCATATTTTATTTATATTTAAATTTCTTGAAATTCTCTCAGTCTTCTCTATAGTTATCCTTGCTTGAACACACAAATGCTTTAAATATAATATAGGTTAAAATACTTATAATTCTTCCTCCCAAAGCATTTAGTAATCTGATGCTTCAGGAACTGTGGTCAAGATCTATGAAACTGGGATAGTAGGAACTGGCAGGACCATTTCCCGTGGAGTTCAGGTTCCAGATAGCCTAAATGTTAGTTGTTGTGTACTGGCAAATATGCAGGGGAGTCAGGGAGACCTCATCACAAGATCAGCTTCTAAAGCAAACAGATAATCTTTAGTTTTCCAGCTGAATCAGAGGATGGGAGGTTAGAATGACCTCAAGACCAAAGGCATCAAAAATACATAAACTTCTAAGGTTTCACTAATGCTCGCAGGACTCCAAGACTGAGGTGTGTGCCCTATGACCTCACTCATGCCCTGGGACTTCACGATGGTGGATTTCCATTGGGAGTACATCTCCCACTGAAGAAGCATGGCCCCAGATGGTCTTAAAGGTCTCTTATAGTGAGTTGATCTTCCATCACTGTGAAAGTTTTTCACACTTAAAAATCCCTGAGCTAAAAATGTCATCATCTTGATGGAATCATTATACTTAAGCTTACGATGAAGATCCCACAATAGGGGAGTTTAGAAAATACATGGTTCTGCCATTGACTGGCTGTGTGACCTTGGGTAAACCTCTGAGTTCTCGAGTCTCAGTTCCAGAGCTTTAGTTTCTTCCTTGTAATGAAAGGACCCCAGCCACATGATCTTGAATGGTCGTTTCCAAATTAAGGAATAGATGGTCAAATATCTCATCTACCAACCAAGATGTTATTCTAGGCTGGAAAGACAAGTGTGTGGGAAAGGTAGAAAATTAGGAGGCTGAAGTAATTTCACATGGATAGCTATTCATGTCACAGTTCATCTCAGTCTGAGTTGGACGTTGTCTAAGATGGGGTGAAGGGAAGAGAATGAATAGCAGGACAAAAGGGCATCCATAGAATGAGCAGTCCCATCCAATGGGAAGAGTGAAAAAAGGACTCTTAATTAACAACTCATCAGCAACGGATGAGCAGAGTTGCTAACAAGGTGGCTGTCTCATCCAGGCTCTCACACCCTCACGTGGGTCTGGGCCAACAACCTCTGAACCTGGCAGGGGATGAGCCTATGACACAGTGAGCCAACTGTCATAACTGGCATGCCTTGATTAGTTTCTGTCCCTGGGGCATGGGCACTGTTCTCCCAGGATGTGTGTCTAACTTCTTCAGAGGGAGCACAAAGTCATGAAGAAAAGCTTTATCATGATCAGTAGCAGACTCAAGTAGGGTCAGGATGTTGACTTAGAAAATTACTGTTTTCCTAGAGTCTGAATAAATCCAGTACCAGATCCAGGCCTTTCAGGTTTAGAGAATTTAATTTAGAGCAATAGATTTATCCATTGTGGACAGGTAGACTCTATAAAGTATTTTTTGGACAGGATTTATAGAAGGTTTCCTCTCTAACATAGCAAAACAATTTTTTTAATAAAAAATAACATGGTGGCTGACAAACTCCCCTGATCTTTGCAGGATACATTTCCCACCAGACAACACTCATGTCAAGAGATAAAAGGATAGGACAGCTGGCATGAAACCTGTGTCATGGGTAAAGAAGGGAGAGGGAAGGGCAGCCAGCAGCAGCCATCCCCATAAAGAACCAGAGATTCAGTTCTACAGGCAGTTTGCTGTGTGACTTTGATTATTGACACTTATTTTATGATTCATCGTCAACAGCATTGGAAAGAATAGGGATATTAGAAGTTCAGGATAAATTCACATTCCTTACTAATTTCTTCCTTTTTTAATTAGGTAGAGAATCTCAGGACAGGATTTAGAATATTCTAGAGAGGGAATTTGAATGACTAGATAGTGTTAGGCAATTAGAGATCATATGTAACTGTGCTCAGTAAACTTGCTCTTTAAAAGCATGAAAGCAGCCACAAACAGTACCTAAATTAACTGTTATGTCTGTGTTTCTCTCCTACTAGGATGTCCTATCATATTTTTGTTGTTGTTAAGTGCCGTTGAGTTGGTTCCAACTCATAGCCACCCTATATAGTGTTTCCAAGGCTGAAAATCTTTTCAATAGCAGAAAGTCTCATCTTTCTCCATTGGAGTACATGGTGGGCTTGAACCAAGATTGTGGTTCCAAATTCAGTGCTTATCCTACCTAGTCATTGTGCTCCCTTATATAGATCATCACACATTTTGACTACCACGATAGCCAATATTAGCTCTTTCAAGAATATTCTTCCTGAAGGGCAGTCCCAAGAATTCAAAAGAGGGAACTTCTAATCATAATATTCATTGCCAGACTTGGATAAGACACTTTATATGTATATAAAATGTCTCACCTTTTCCACTCTATGAGTCAAACATGCATTATTACTAGTGTTCACTGAAGTCTGGTTCCCCTTGGCTTCTATGAAACAAGAAGCCTCTACCCTGCTCCTAAATTAAGAGTGGTCATATGACTTGCTCTATATGATAAAATGTGTGTGTCATTTTTAGGAAGAAGCTTATGCAGATGAGCAAGATATTTTTGTCATATCAAGACATTGACACTTGGGAATTTTGGTTATAATAGGATAACCTAGCCTGACCTGATTGATGAGAAAACTGAGGTACAGTAGAAAGACATGCACCAAGCATATGAAGTAAATAAGAGATCAAAACAAATATTTCTGACTCCAAAGCCTGGCTTCTTCTCCACTGTGAAATCTGGAATACAAAGAAATTGGTATTCTTCTAGAACAAAGGAGTCAGAGTCATCTTTTACAAAATGTAATTTACATTTACTTTGAAGTAGAATTCCATGTTCTTACCTTATTATCTAAGTCCCTACACCAATTTCCTCTTGCACATCTCTTCATCTTCCCTTGTCTAACCTCACTTTTCCCTTCTTTTGCCATGCCCAAGCCTCCCTGACCTCATTCACATATTCAGGTCCCTACATATGGGTTATTTTATACCTTCACTTTTTTCTCTTTTCTTTTCAAAAAATGTTTTATTGTGAAATGTGTGATAGTTTACATGGGAGAACGTTAGCTTTACATTCATCCTATCGTATATCCTTTCATTGCCATGGTTGCAGTCCCCTCCATGCATCATCAACCAAGCAAAGGGTATACCCTGCAAGCCTACACCCTGGTCGTCAGCACACAGTCCCTCTCCCTCTCTGGTTCTAGAGTCCCCAGCCACTCCATCTCTCCATGTCATCATCTCTGCCTCCATCTCTGGCATCACTGTTTCTATGGGTAGGGTCACACACTCCACTGTTCTCCCTTGATGGTCCAAGGGACCTCCACTCCTGGACTGCAAGGTCAACCACTTCCCTCCTTTTGCTACAAAATGTCTACCTTCACATTTCCAACCCTCACAGTCAGTCCTGATAACAATTATTCACTATTGTGCCCTATAAGTGCTATCTGCATCTCCTTTCATCAGCCCCACAGATTGGATACTACTCAGTGGAGAGTCTACCTTTCTCCACACCCTCTGGATCTAGGCTTCCTTTTGAAAGCTTGTAAGCCAGTCACTTCTTGCCTTTGTAGCCCCTCATTTTGGGTAGCCAATGTCCAAGTTTCCCATCCCTGTCTACCCTATGTATCAAGGGGGCGGGAATGATCCTTGCTACAAGAATTTGTTCCCTCTTTTGAGCTACTGCATCCATAGGTGTAGGTCAATTTCATCAAATTGTATCAGATTACTCTTTTTACCTCTTCTTTCTTCTTCTAATTGAGTTCTGATCATCCAGCCATTGAAGCAAGGTCAAGCGGGTATTATCTGCAAGTGTGGATGTTCTTGTGTAAATGTCCTCTCTTCTTATCAGCTGGATGCTTCACTCTCCACTTTAGTCCTCTGTGGCTATGTCACTGACTCTGGGCCCAGGAGCCCCCAGGGCTTTCCATACTGCTGGCCCACCAGGTCTCCGCTCAGGTTCATAGGAGTGTATTAAACATAGTAGGGCTTAGCTCGCAGCTTCAATGCTGTTTTTCCCTCACTTCCCCTTATCAGTGACGAACATGGTCACCAGTCAGAGCTCATTTATTCCCCTTGAGTTTTAGTCTTGGAGGGGGGTTTGCCCTGAGGGAACCCGACCACTTGCCTTGATGTCTCCTGGACGAGCAACTTGCTTGTTACTGTAGTAAGTCAGTTGGACTGCCATTATTGTTTTGTATTTTTTCCTGTTGGTCTTTCTTTAAGAAGTATCTTCTGTTCTTCTAGCCACTCCAGGCTGGTCTGCTTGTCCTTTCAAGTGGAAATTTCTATACTGTCACTCTTAGCTCACTTGAGTCATCTTATCCTTTATAGCTCAGATTAAATATTCTGTCTTGAGAAAAATCTTTTCTAACTCCACAAAATAGCTCACCTCTGATACTCTGTTAAGTGCTATTTAGTCTGTTCCAACTCATGTTGTTGTTGTTGTTAGGTGCCATAGAATTGGTACTGATTCAAAGCAACCCTATGCCCAATGGAGAGAAACACTGCACAGTCCTGCACCAGCCTCACAATCACTGTTACGTTTGAACCCATTGCTGCTGCCACTGTAACAATCCATCACATTTGGGGTCTTCCTCATTTATCTGACCCTCCACTTTACCAAACATGATATCCTTCTCCGAGACTGATCCCTCCTGATAATATATCAGAAGTGTAAAACACGAAGTCTGGCCACCCGGAATTCCAAGGAGCATTCTAGCTGTACTTCTTCCAACACAGATTTGTTTTCTTTACATTGAGGTACAATCTATACTGAAGGCTGTGGTCTTTGATCTTCATTAGTATTTTAAGTCCTCTTCCTTTTAAGCAAACAATGTTGTATCATTTGCATATAGAACGTTGTTAATGAGTCTTCCTCCAATCTTGATGCCATGTTTTTCTTCAAATAATTCAGCTTCTCACATTATTTTCTCAGTATACAAAGACCACAGCCTTCAGTATGGGTTGTACCTCAATAAGTATGGTGAAAGAATACAACCCTGGTGCATACTTTTCCTAATTTAAAACCATTCAGTGTTCCCTTTTTCTGTTCAAACACTGCCTCTTGGTTTATGTACAGTTTCCTCATGAGCACAATTACGTGTTCTGGAATACTCATTCTTTGCAATGCTATCCATTGCTTGTTTGATACACAAAATTGAAAACCTTTGTGTAGTTAATAAAGCACAGGTAAATATTTTTCTGGTGTTCTCTGTTTTCAGGTATGACCCATCTGATGTCAGCAATTATTCCTTGTTCCACATCCTTGTCTGAATCTGGCTTGAAACTCTGGAAGTTCTTTGCTGATGTATGTTTGCAGTTGTTTTTTATTATTATTCTCTTTAGCAAAATTTTACTTGCAAATTATATTGATACTGTATTATGATTTTTGAATTCCATTGGGTCACCTCTCTTTGGAATGGGCGCAACTATTGATTGTTTCCAGTCAGTTGGGAGTTTCAGAGTTTCTTCTGGCATTGATTTTGATCTTTTACTTCTTTCTTGTCTTCTTAATGACCTTTCATTTTCTTCCTGTATGATGTTCTTGATGTCATCCCACAACTCTTCTGATATTCAGTCATTAGCATCTAATGTATCAAATATGCTCTTCAGTTGATCTCTTAAATCAGGAGGGATATACTCAAGGTCATATTTTGATTCTCCTACACTTGTTTTAATTTTCTTCTGCTTCAGCCTGAACTTGCATAGGAGCAATTTATAGTCTGTTCCACAGTCTGCTCGTGGCCTTGTTTTGGCTGATGATAATGGGGGCTTTTTCACTGTTTCTTTCCACAGATGTAGTAAGTTTCATTTCTGTGTATTCCAATTGATGAGGTCCATGTAAACAATTGTCTTTCATGTTGCTTAAAGAAGGTATTTGCAATGAAAAAGTCATTGGTCTTGCAAAATTCTATCATGTGATCTCCAGCATAATTTCTACCACCAAGGCCATGTATTCCAACTACTGATCCTTCCTCTTTGTTTTCAACCTTTGCATTCCAATCACCAGTAATTATCAATACATCTTGATTGCATGTTTGATCAATTTCAGACTGAAGAAGTTAGTAGAATTCTTCAATTTCGTCATCACTGACTTTAGTGTTTGGTACACAAATTTTAATAATAGTTGTATTATCTGGACTTCCTTGTAGGTGTATGGATATTATCCTATCACAGCATTGTACTTCAAGACAGACCATGGTATGCTCTTTATTGATGATGAATTCAATGCCATTCCTCTTCAATTTGTCATTCACAGCATAGTAAACCTTGTGATTATCAGATTCAAAATGGCTAATACCAGTCCATTTCAGCTCACTAATGTCTAGGATAGATAGAGTCCTGGTATGGTGTCCTAATAATATGTTAGACTGCAAAGTCAGTTTGACTTGCAAGGCTGGAAGTTCAAACTCACCAGCTGCTCCTCGGAAACCATATACAGGGTCACTAGGGTCAGAACCAACTCAAAGGCACTTAACAACAATACCTTGGATATTGATGTTTATGTGTTCCATTTTATTTTTGGTAATTTCCAATTTTCCTAGGTTCATACTTTATACATTCCATGTTTCAATTATTAATGTATGTTTACAACTGTTTCTCTTCATTTTGAGTTGTGACCCATCAGCTAATGAAGGCCCCGAAGGCTTTACTCCATTTGTGTCAACATAGTCATCTCTGCTTTGAGTAGGCAGCTCTTCCCTAGTCATATTTTGAGTACATTCCAACCTGAGGAGGCTTATCTTCTGGCACTTTATCTGACAAAATTTTGGTGCTTTTCATCATGTTTTAATATTCAATATTCTGGTGCTAACAATGTTCCACTGGTATTCATAAGATTTTCAATGCCTAATATTTGGAAGCAGTTTGTCTATCCTTCTTCCTAGTCTGTCTTCTTCTGGAAGCGCAGCTGAAACTAGTCCACTGTGGGTGACCCTGCTGGTATTTAATATACCTGTGGTGAAGCTTCCAGAGTCACAGCAACATACAAGCCACCACAGTATGACAAACTGACAGGACTCATAGAAACCTTGTATAGGATTTCTGAGGAGCTGTACTTGGGTTCTAAGTGACCTTTTGGTCAAGTGCTTATCCTACAGTACCTATCTCCTTTTTTCCCCCTTTATTTTTATTTCAAATGGGATTTATGTCTGTGTTTGATTACTTGATTATTGTCTGTCTTTCCCACTGAAGTGTGTACTCCAGGATGATGAGAACTCTGCTAAAATCCTTTATCATTATATACCAAATTCTGGCACAGTATCTTTTACGTAATAGATGCTCAATAATTATTTGTTCCTGGACTGAAGGTTAGTCAAGTTTAATATTTATTAAGATATAAATAAGGGGGATAATCCTGGATTCAGAGATCCAGCTTTAACATTTACTGTGTGATTTAGAACAAGAAGATTTATTCCAACTGGTAGTGATGCTGATGTAAGAGTGGAAGTAACTTCTCTGATGTGTAGAAGATGGTTGTGGACTGGCTTCTACTCTGAGAATCAAATAATGTGGTTGCACTTAGGAAAATCAGGCATCTTGGGCAAATTCAGTATTACTCTGAGAGGAATAAATAAATAATTCAAGTTTCATTCCTGTGATAAATAGCATCAGACTTGTCTTCATTCAATATCTATATTAAGGGCATCACTAACCATTTAAAGGTCTGTAGTAATTGAATAAAAAGTTTAGACTAAAGGAAGCAACAAGCGGTGGTGATTGTGTGATGTGGAGTTAGTTCTGATGCCCAGTGACCCTGTATAGGATTTCTGAGGCTGTTAATCTTTATGGGACTGAAAGCCTCATCTTTCTCCTGTGACGCAGTTGGTAGATTCGAACTAAGCAGCCCAACTCGCAACCCACCATGCTATCACGGCAACAAGCCAAGGTGGAAAGAAATCCAGACTTGGAAGCAGTGCCCACCACTTTCTAGAGGTGTGACCAGGAAAAAGATATGCAGAGCCTCTGAAGCCAGTGTGTGTTTGTGTGTGTACATGCATGAGAGTCTGTTCTGCAAAATGGAGATAATGTTCATCCACATCAAATGCTTATAAAGAAGAAAAAAAAGGTTGAAAGGAAAACTAAAGGTCTTAAGAAACAGTATGGTTTTGTGGAGCAGTTCTACCTTGTAACACTTGGGGTCTCCGTAAGTCAGAATCCACTTAACCCCTGGTGTTTTTAGCATCATTTTTAGATACTTGCTGGCCTGTCTGATGCTCACCTTGACCAATAATGCTTCATTTTTTCTGCACCCAAGCGGTCTAGTGTGGCAGAGACATAAACCATTTCCAATGCTTTGTTCCAGGTCTCCAAGGAAGCGGCAGCACAGCAATGTGGGGTGCTGGGCAGCTTCCACACAGCCCTGACAAAGAACTCGGATGTTCCTCTTGCCTGGAAGGTGTTATATAACTAGGGAGCTTTAATTACTATAATTAGCTCAGGCTCCAGCCCCTTAACAAGAGTGGTCACACCTGATTCTCCTCAGCAACTGATTCTGAATCTGGTCATCAGAGTCCTTGGAGAAAAATGGGAAGAGAATCGATGGACCTGGATTGATCAAACTGTGTTAGCAAAGTGGACAGAGAAGGAAACCAACTATCTCCAACAGGTGTCAGCAGAACAGAGTGAAAAATTAAAGCCCTCTACGTAGTCATTGTTGATAATTCCTCATGGTAGGAGACACGTGATGATGTATAAAGCATGTAATGATGGGTATCGCATTTTTATACTGTAGGCAGATTTCCAGAATCACAGAGTTAAAGGCTTTGGATTCGAACTGCTCCAGGCTTCAGCTCAATATCTACTCTTACTAGCAGTGTGCCCATGAACACAAGCCGGTATCCCTATGGACATTTCTATTGCACAGGACTAATGTGGAGAATTAATGAGATGTTGTTATTGTTGGTTGCCATTGAATCGTTTCCAACGTTTAGCAACCCTGTATAGCATTTCCAAGGAGCAGCTGGTCGGTTTGTCAACCTTGTGGTTCGTAGTCCTGTGCTTATCCTACAGCAGCACACCAGGAGCCTCCATTAATGTGATAATGGATATAAAGTGTTGAGCACAACATCTAGCATCTAGAAATGAGGTTGTGCCTTGCCTCATTTAATCCTCCTAGCAACTCTTTCAGTGGAAACTATCATTCCCATTTTATAGACAAGGAAACAAACTCAGTGAAGATTGAAAATCCCCTAGCTATGGTTTGAGTGAGGTTCTAATCTGCAAAACAAAGGTCCAACATGCATGCAGGTGATTGGAGCTGGAGAAGACAAGGACTGACAGCAAGGATCAGAATAGAAACATTAGTAGTAATATAGATTATAACAACCACCATGTTCGGTGAGTCCTCTCCATACTTGCCTCTGCTAGAGGTTCTTTACATAGCTGCATCATTTAATCTTTTCAACTACCTTATGAGAATGTGAAGATTTGATAGCTTAAGTCAGTGCCTCTCAAACTTCAATGTAAAAATCAATTGTCTGTTAAAATGCAGGATGGGACATGTGATAGTTAAGCTTTTAGGTCAGCTTAACTGGGCCTGGATTCTCTGTGGTTTGGCGGTTAAGATGTTGTAACCCCCTATGATGACATCTAATAGAATATAATCACTTCCCCTGTGATGTGATCTAATTTGATCAGCCCTGATCTGATACAATTATCCTGAGTTGTAAATCCTCATTTCTATGATGTTAATGTAACTGTAAGATAAGCACTGGACTTAGATAAGCACAAGGTCAGTGGTTCAAACTTGCCAGCTGCTCCTCAGAAGTCCTATACAGGGTCACTATGAGCTGGAGCCAACTAAAGAGCAGTTAACAACAATGATGTTAATAAGGCCAGATGCAATAGACAGGATTAGGTTGTATCTTGAGATATAAAAGAGATTAAGCAAGCTAGTAGAGCTCAGAGGGACCTATTACAATCAAGAAAGAAATGGCAGGAGTGGAATGTGTCCTTTGGACCCGGGGTACCTGCACTGTGAAGCTCCTAGATCTAGGGGAATACTAATGCCAAAATACATGGTGATCACCAAGGAATGCTAGGTCTATGCTGAAAGAAGACAGGGCCTTGCTCCAGCGTCGCAAAGGAAGAAACCCTTCCCTTACAGCCAGCTCTCGGAATTTGGACTTTTAGCTTCCTAAATTGTGAGAGAATAAATTCTGCTTGTTAAAGGCATCCATGAGGTATTTCTGTTTGGTACTGTAGGATAAAGCACTGGACCACAAGGTCGGTTTGAACTGCAAGGTTGGCAGTTCAAACTCACTGGCGGTTCCTCAGAAATCCTATACATGTCACTATGAGTTGTAACTGACTCAATGACATTTAAAAACAGCAACAACAGACAAGAGAGGACACAAAGTTCAACATTTGTAATAAACTTCCAGGTAATATTGCTGGTCTGAGGACCACACTCTGAGTAACAAGGGCTTATGTGACTTGACCAAACTCCCCCAATTATCAAGAAGTAAAGACAGACTTTGAAGCCAGATCACTGTGACTCCAGAGCCTGTGTTTTTTTTTTTTTTTTTTCTCTATCATAATAATCAGATTAGATTTTACACAGGAGCTAGAATTCGAGAAGGCTCTTAAAGGATCCCTAAGAAGATAATCCCACTATGTCTGTTTTAATGGAAAGATAAAATTGTTCTAAATGAAGACCTTCATTTACTTTCTAAACATATACTCAGTTTCTTAAAAGCAATTGATTTATATGAGGTTTAGTCCAAAGAGTTAACATGTCTCTGTGATCAAGGGATAGCTGCAGATGAGTTCTCATAAAATAAACTTGTTTTAGTCTTCTTGTTGTTGCTAAGTGCTGACAAGTTGGTTCTGACTCATAGCAACCCTGTATAGGTTTCCAAGGAGCAGCTGCTGGGTTTGAGCCACGAACCTTGTGGTTCACAATACAATGCTGATCCTACAGTCCCATTAGAGAATCTTTAAAGAAGATAAAACAAAACAAAAAATAAAAGGTCCAATAAAAACATTGCATTCTGAGGGGATCTGCTGGACCAGTTAAATTCAAGGCAGAGAGGTTAGATCTGAAGGTTATGGAGACTGGTTTGAGGGATTCTCAAGGGGTAATATTGATAGATTTTCTGAAAGGACCCAGAGTGATCATAGAGTATACTAATGAAGATGTAAGATGTTTTGGGAAAACAGAAAACTGCATTGGTGAGAAAAAGACCAGAAAAGTTCCATCAAGGTTTTTGCTTTTTCCTGTTATAACCAAGCAACTACTAATTCTTTGAGAGTAGCAAGGGTGGTCGTTTGAGAAGTTCACTGGGAAACCTTACCTTACCAACATTACAGCCATAATCTTGACCCTTCAGACTTCTTTTTGTTCCCTCAACTCAAAGACATTGAGAAAGAATGCAATTTAAGTCCCTTAAGGATGCTCTTACTCCCGTAAAGATTTACACCCTCGGAAACCCTGTACAGGGTCGCTATGGGTCGGACCCGACTCGATGGCACTTAACAACAACAACAACAAGGATGCTAAAGCTGCAGTTTAGATGTGGTGGAAATCTAAGAGAACAGAATTATTCAGGTAAGGATTTGTTGTTGTTGTTGTTAAATGCCATTGAGTCAGTTCCTGAGAAGCAGCTGATGAGTTCAAACCTCTGACCTTGTGGTTCAAACCAACCTTGCAAGAGAGATGGAAATACTGCATTCAGAAGACTAACATGGAGGATATACGAGGATACAATAATTTCACTTTTTAAATATATTTGTTTAATAAGGTTTCTATGAGTTTGTTAAAATGCTTTTTTGACTAACCCTTGTATAAGTAGATAAACTGTTCCTACATTTGTAATAATAAACCTTGAGGTACCAAAGTGAAAAATTAGAAATGTCCCATATACATTGTATTGTAATATTGTTGTTGGGAAACCTGCACTATCTAAGCATTGAGGTTGAGACAAAAAAAAAAAAAAAAAAAGCCCTCAAAAAGTAGGATTTGATGCCTCATCTTTGCAAGTGACTATTCTCACAGTCAAAAGTAGGGTGACCCTTCAAAGTAAAACTCAGGCAACCTACAGCAATTGTGGCTTCGACTCAACAAACCTACTGCTTCAGAATTGAGCTGGTTTTAACATTGAGAATGTTAGACCAAGAAGGGACTCTAAAATTTGGCCATCAATAGGATATATATGGTAAACTCTAGAGTAAACATTCAGAGAATAAAAGGAAAAAAAAAAAAAAATGGAATTAGGATACAGTAGTCACTAGTGTCTGTTCTGAGGGATTGGTTCCAGGCCCCCCTTCAATACCAACATCCACAGATGCTCAAGGCCTGCAGATAAATGGTGGACTATTTGCATATAGCTATGCACATCCACCCTCTACTTTAAATGATCTCTAGATTACTTATAAATGTAAATAGCACTTTAAGCTCGTTCTTAGTCTTTGTGGGATTGCTTTGACCACTTAATTGCTTTTTAGGAGTCTTTTTCTTTTCTTTTTTTTTTTTTTTTGTCCCCACAGAAACAAAGGATTCAAAAACCATTGTATGGAACAAATGAGAAGTGAGGTGAACAATGCTCAAACAGCAAGTGCTAGAGGAAAACTGGGGCTCTGTGAGGTGACTGGAGTTTACAAGATATGCATGCCTATATATCACTTCATTTGGGTGGAGTTGGCACAAACTTTGTCATGTCACTGTTCCTAGTTTTGCTTTTTGGAACTTTCAGCATTTTTTTTCCCTAATATTTACTATGTGTGGTTGGTTGAATTTGTAGATGCAGAATTGGTGGGTACAGAAGACTGACTGTATGATGTTAGAAAAAAATGTACTTGATGCAAAAAGAAGCAGCAAAGATGGAATGTTCTGTGCTATTGAGTCAGTTCCAACTCATAGAATCCCTGTATAGGGTTTCCAAGGCTGTATAGCTTTGCAGGAGTGGAAAGTCATCATTCTACTACAGAGCGCCTGGTAGATTTACACTGTTAATCTTGTAGTTAGCAGTCCAACACATAACTCACTACACCACCTTGAAATTGAATAAAGACAAACAAAGAAAGCATGACGCATATAGGAAGGAAATTTAATCACAGCAGTTCCTGCTTATGGTTCATCTTTCAGTGACCAAGCAGAAAACACTGTTCATCTTGTTTCGGTTTGTTTCATGGAAAGTCTTAGCTGGTATGGAAGTCCTACTGGGATAGTTGATATGTTTAATGATGAATCATTATAAGAATCATTCTTACAGTGAGGTACATTCCTGACACTCAACACTGTCCTTAAAGATAAAAGCCAATGCAATAATATAAGAAAAAAAAAAAAAGAATCAAGCATTGGAAAGGAGGAGACAATATAGGAACATCAATAGTAGTTGAGGACTAAGGTGCGCCTGACCCAAGCCATGGTATTTTCAATAACCTCATATGCAGGTGAAAGTTGTGGTAAAGAGAGTGGATGATGAAGCACTTCATTCTTCTTTGTAGGTTTAAATATGGCTCGCCCACTTAATATCTAAATAGCTCTGTACAACTTTCTAATCTTTTTGCCTCAGTTTTCTTACTCCAAAAATTAAGATTTTTGATGATGATAATCATACCAAATTTATGGGATTAGTGTATAAATAACATGAGTTAATATATCTAATACCCTTACAAGTAGATTATACTTTTCCTGTTACTCTTGCTATATGGTTATGTTCTTAATTCACATGAAAAATTCAAGAGTCAATAGTTTAGCTACTAGAACTAATGAGGGAACCCATCAGAGTTTCTTGATACAAAATCAACATAAAAAGATCAATAGTGTTTCTTTACACTTGAAATAATTAATGAAAACACATGGAAGAAAGGATAAAAGAAGATAAATGGATCTGTCTATGCTGGAAAGATGCTGAAAGAATCTGATTCAGAATAACCACAGAATGAGTTAAACGTGAAAGTAGGGAGAAGAAAAGGATGATGTTCCAAAGGTGGGTGCTTCATGTTTACTCATTGTAAAAGGGAAGCCCAGATGATCTCAGATTGCATCTCGTTTCTCAGTCTGTTTACAGACCAGCAAAGCTCCCAATCCCAGTGAGCTTGTGTCTTACTTTCCTAGAGCGCTATAAAAGAAAGATTTCAGTCAGAACACATATTTACTTTCTCAAAGTTCAGGAGGCTAGAAGTCAAAATTCAGAGTGTGCTTCTAGGGGGAGGCCTTTTGTCTAATTTAGCTTCTGGTGTGGTGCTGTAGGATAAACACTGGACTGCTAACTACAAGGTTGGAAGGTGCAAACCCATAAGGACTGCATCCTTAGGGATTTAAAAAAGAAAAAAAAA
>NW_006408599.1:4250249-4273755 GCF_000296735.1 Chrysochloris asiatica | reverse complement strand
TGCAGCAGATTTACCTAATGCAATATGTCATTTGACTTCTTGACTGTTGCTTCCGTGAGTGTTGATAGTTGATCCAAGACGAATGAAGTCCTTGATAATTTCAATCTTTTCTCCGTTGATAAGAATGTTGTTTACTGGTCCAGTGGTGAGAATTTTTGTTTTCTTTACATTGAGATGTAATCCATACCAAAGGCTGTGCTTTTGATCTTTATCAGTAAATGTTTTAAGTCTTCTTCACTTTCAGCAAGCAAGGCTGTATCATATGCATATTGCAGGTTGTTAATGAGTCTTCCTCCAATCCTGATGCCACGTTTTTCTTCATAAACCTAGCTTCCCAGATTATTTGCTCAGCATACAGGTTGAATAAATATGGTGAAAGAATACAACCTTGTCGCACACCTTTCTTAATTTTAATCATTCAGTGTTCCCATGTTCTGTTTGAACAACTGCTTCTTGATCCAGGTACAGATTCCTCATGAGCACAACTAAATGTTTTGGAATACTCATACTTCACAATGTTATCCAGAGCTTGTCATAATCCACATGATCGAAAGCCTTTGCATAGTCAATAAAGCACAGGTAAACATCTTTCTGATATTCTCTGCTTTCAGCCAAGATCCATCAGACATCAGCTATGCTATCCCTTGTTCCACAGCCTCTTCTGAATCCAGCTTGAACCTCTGGAAGTTCTCAGTCAATGTATGATTGTAGCCATTTCTGTATTACCTTTGTTGCTAAGTGTTGTTACATGCCATCAAATCTTTCATATTCATAGCAACCTTGTATAGGGTTTCTGAGGAGAGACTGGTGAGATTGAACCACTGAACTTGCAGGTGAAACCAACCTTGCAGTCCAGCACTTTAACTTGTAGAACCACACCAGGACTCCATGTTGACTCTATGGATCAGAATATAACTGCTCCTTAGAGTATCTAACTCTGTAAATCTGCATGGGAGTAGATAGCTTCATCTTTCTCCTGTGGAGCAACTGGTGGGTTTGAGTTACCAATCTTGAGGATGAACTGACCAAAACTTAACCCACTATATCACCAGGGCTCATTTCACAGGTATGTTGTTGTTGTTGTTGTTAGTTGCCGATGACTCGGTACTGACTCATACTGACCTTATGAACAAGAACAAACCACTGATAGGTCCTGTGCCAACCTCACGATCAGTGCTACGCTTCAGCCCATTGCTACTGCCACTGAGCCAATCCAACTTGGTGAGCTCATCCTCTTTTTTCACTGACTATGTACTTTATCAAACATGATGTCCTTCTCCAGGGACTGGTCTGTCTTTATAATATGTCTGAAGTATGAGAGATGAGGTCTGGTCATCACGGATTCTAAAGAGCATTCTGGCTATACTTTCAACACAGATGTGTTTGTTCTTTTAATAGTCCATGATACTTTCAATATTCTCCTCTAAAACAATACTAAATGCATCAATTATTCTATGGTAATCTTTATTCACTATCCAACTTTCACCTGTATATAAGGTTATTCAAAACACCATTACTTGGGCCAGGCACCCCTTAGTTCTCAAACTGAAATCTTTGCTCTTCAACACTTCAAAGAGTTCTTGTACAGTAGATTTGCCTAATGCAATATGTCCTTTGATTTTTTTACTGCTTCTTCCATGAGTGTTGATGGTTGATCTGAGGAAAATGAAATATTTTACAGCTTTAATCTTTAATCCATTTATTTTGATGTCATTTAGTAGTCCAGTGGTGAGGATTATTGTTTTCTTACATTGAGATGCAACTGTGGTGTTTGATCTTCATCAGTAAGTACTTTAATTCATCTTTGTTTTTAGCAAGCAAGGTTGTTTCACCTGAATATCATAGGTTGTTAATAAGTTTTTCTCCAACCCTGATGCCACATTCTTCTTCATATAATTCAGCTTCTCATATTACTTGCTCAGCATAAAAATTGAATACGTAGGGTAAAGAATGCAACCCTGGAGCACACCTTTCCTAATTTAAAACCATTCAGTGTCCCCTTGTTCTGTTCCAACAACTGCCTCTTGGTCAATATACAGGTTCTTCATGAGCACAATTAAGTGTTTTGGAATATTCATTTTCCACAATGTTGTCCATAGTTGTTCATGATCCACACCATCAAATGTCTTTGTGTAGTCAGTAAAACACAGCTAAACATCTTTCTGGTATTCTCTGCTTTCAGTAAAGATCCATCTGACGTCAACAATATTTCTTGTTCCATGTCCTCATCTTAAACCAGTTTAAACCTCAGGCAGTTCTCTGTCAGTGTATGGCTTCAGTTATTTTTTATTTATCGTTAGCAAAATTTTACTTGCATGTGATATTAATGATATTTTCTGATAATTCCTCCTTCCATTGGGCCACCTCTCTTTGGCCAGGTAAGCTGTCTTCTAAATTTCTTGGTATAAATGAGTGCCTCCAGTACTGCACCAGTTTGTTGAAAGATTGCAAGTTTTATTCCAACAATTTCCAGGGCCTTGTTCTTTGGAAATGCCTTCAGTGCAGCTTGGACTTCTTCCTTCAGTATTATTGGCTCTTGATCATATACTACCTCTTGAAATGGCTGAACATAGATCATTTCTTTTTGGTACAGTGTCTCTGTATATTCTTTCCATTTTCTTCAAATGCTTTCTTCAACATTCAATACTTTGTTCACAGAATCATTCAATATTTCAAGTGAAAGCTTGAATTATTTCTTTATTTCCATAAATTTGAAAAATGTTGAGCATGACCTTCCCTTTAAAATTTCTAATTCCATGTCTTTGCGAATTTCATTATAATATTGACTTTGTCTTCCAGAGCTGCACTTTGAAAATTTCTGTTCAGCTCTTTTACCTCCCCATTCCTTCCATTTGTTTTAGCATATCTATGCTGCAGAGCAAGTTTCAGAGTCTTATCTGACATCCATTTTAGTCTCTTCCTTCTTTCTTGTCTTTTTAACTGGCCTTTTACTTTCTTCCTGTATGATGTTCTTGATGTCATCCCACAACTCTTCTGATATTCAGTTATTAGTGTCTAATACATCAAATATGCTCTTCACATGATCTCTAAATTCAGGTGGGATATGTTGAAGATCATAATTTTGAATATCATGGACTTATTTGAATTTTCCTCAGCTTCAGCCTGAACTTGCATATAAGCAATTGATGGTCCATACCACAGTCTGCCCCTGGCATGGTTTTGGCTGATGATCTTGAACTTTTCCACCATCTCTTCCCACAGATATAGTCAATTATATATATATATATATATATATTCTATTTGTTGAGGTCCATGTGTACAGTCATCTTTTATGTTGTTTAAAAAAGAAATTTGCAATGAAAAGATCATTGATCTTACAATATTCTATCGTGTGATCTCTAGCATCATTTCTACCACCAAGGTCATATTTTTCAACTACTGATCCTTTCTCTTTGTTTCCAACCCTTGCATTCCAATCACCAGTAATTATCAATACATCTTGATTGCATGTTTGATCAATTTCAGACTGAAGAAGCTGGTATAATTTTTCAATTTCATCGTCACTGGCTTTAGTAGTTGATGCATAAAGTTGAATAATAGTGATATCATCTGGTGTTCCTTTTAAGTGTATGAATATGCTATCACAGACAGTGTTGTACTTCAAGATAGATCTTGAAATGTTCTTTTTAATAATGAATGCAATGCCATTCCTCTTCAATTTATCATTCCTGGCATAGTAAACTATGTGAATGTCAGATTCAAAATGGCCAATACCAGTCCATTTCAACTCACTAATGCCGAGAATATCGATGTTTATATGTTCCATTTCATTTTTGACAGCTTCAAATTTTCTTAGATTCATACTTTGCTCATTATATGTTCTGACTAGTAACAGATGTTACAGCTGTTTTCCCTCATTTTGGGTTGTGTTCCATCATCAAATGAAGGTCCTGAAAGCTTTACTCCATTCTTGTCACCATAGTTAACTCTACTTTTAGGAACCAGATCTTCCCCAGTCATATTTTGAGTGTCTTCCAACCTGACGGGCTCATCTTTAGACACTATATCTGACAGCATTCTGGTATTCTTCATCATGTTTCAATATTCAATATTCTGGTGCGATCTCAAAGTGTTCCACTGCTACTCATAAGGTTTTCAGTGAATAAATATTTGGAAGTAGTCCCCTTCTTCCTAGTCCATCTTAGTTTGGAAGCTCAGCTGAAACCTGAGCTGTATCAGTGGCATAGCTTCCAGAATCACAGAAAAACCCAAGCCATCACAGTATGACAAATTTTTTATATAAAATTGAGATATTTATTGACATGCAGATATGCTTTAGAGTTAATGTTTCTACAAAAAGATTCTATAAATAATAGAAAACTTCTAGCATGAAGTTGCAGGATGTTAAAAATATTGCAACACAATAAATACAACTGTGCCCTCCACAACCCCTCCCAGAGTAGGCAGCTATTGGATTTGGAGGAAGTACACCATGAGATCACCTTCACACTCACCAGAGAAATACCTAAAGCACCAGCCAGAAGAGAGGGGAGAGATGGCAACATAGGACCCCAAAATCCTGCTTCCCCAGCTTAACTGTGGGCTGGCACCAGCTAAAAACAGAGCCTCAACCCACTCAGCCCTCTTGCTGGTGGAGCAGGTTGATGATAGCTGTCTTGGTGAAGAGCACTTATGTAGGGTCAGAAATAGTCTCAGGGCTAGGGTCTTTCTAGTATCCACTTTTCCTCTGCTTACAGGTCTTTCACTGACCTCTTGAATGGACTGGAAACTCACAAAACAGGTTGTATTGGGAAAGCATATTTTCTTTATGTTCTTTTCTTAGGGAAATATCCCATGGGAGAAATGACCAGGGACCTGAAAGATCATGAGATTTTTTTAAGGCACCTGGACTCACCTAGGAGAGACCTGTTGTTTTGCTAGCTACTTGTTATAGGTGTAGTACAGTTGGTTTGGATCATCCTTGGATGCCAATGGCATTGTGTGTCACTAGATAGGGTACTGTGGCTCTTGTGACTGAGTGGATGCAAGGGCTGGAGAAACCACACTGAGGGATCATTCATGAATGACAAGATGTGTGAGCTCCAAGGGGAGGAAGCTTGAGAACACTAATCCCTAGCCCACCTCTGCTCCTTGAGATGCCACAGTTGGTCCTGTGCCCAGAGCTAAGCAGTCAGCTACACCATGGATCCCACTAGATGATCAGATACTTGCTTAGAATAAGGGGTTAACATTCCAACAAATAGTTTTGGGGACAGCATTCAATCTATAACATTGTGTGGATGACCAGAAACTGTCTTTACTTTCCTCTGTGCAAAACTCATAAAAAAAAAAATATATGCATTTCTCATATGATTGCTTTCACTCTCACCTGTTGTTGCTAAGTGCTGTTGAGTTGGCTCTGACTCATAGCGACTCTGTATAGGGTTTCTGAGGAGTGACTGGTAGATTTGAACAACCAACCTTGTGGTTAGGAGTCCAGGGCTTAACCTCTAGCGCCACACCAGGACTGAACTCATGAAATTTAGATCAAAACATGGAAATCTTTATTAAATTGATTTAATTACAAAAGTATTAGATGCTTAGAATATAAAGTTCCTCCCACTCAGAGCCAAGTTAGGAATGGGCAGCTACTACTAGTAATTGTGCATCTGCCCAGGATTTTGGTCATATGCATATGTCCTTTGTTTGTGCCATCGGTACTGTTGTGCAACTTACTTCTACTGAGTACGGAATCTTGCCATATTCATCCTTCTCACATACATAAGTCCTCCTTCTTAGCAGATTTTATCTCCTCTGAAAGGAACAACTGATAAACTTCTATTTTTCAAGATCTATGACAAATGGCATATCCTCTTTGAAGTCCCCTCTGAATTCCCTATTCAGAGACAAAAATATTCTGCTTTGGTCTTTGTCCATATAATATTTGTATTTAGTAGAAAGAGAAATCTGAGTCTTAATAACAGCAAAAGACATTTCTATTCACCAGCTAATTGCTTGATTTACTATCTGACTTTCTTTCTTTAGATTAAAGCAAAGAGATACAGAGTGCCTCTCCTATTTCTCTCCAAGAAGGTGTCAGTATTTGGGACTAGGCCAAATTCTCAGTACCCCAGACAGGAAATTTTCTCCTGGACTCCTGCAACCAACTCCCAGATGAGAATTTGCAGAATGTTCTTAGTTTCATGAAAACTCAAGGGAAATGTCTTCAGGAAGGAAATGAGGTAAACACAGAAATAAAGATAAAATGTTGTCTTAAATCCTGTTTCCCTAGGAATTTGGACTCACACTGGATGTTTACAAAGCAATACTCAACTATGAGAGCAGGAAAGTGAGTAACCATTGCTTGGCATTCTAGGGAAGATGTGAATTGCTGAGGGATGTACTAAATTGATTCAGATGGTGTTGATACTTTGTTGTTAAGTGCAATGGAGTTGGTTTTGACTCAGAGCAACCCTGTATAGGGTTTCTAAGACTGTAAATCTTTCTGGGGAGTGGTGGAATCTAACCCCCAACCTTGTGGTTTGCAGTCCAGTACTATAGCATAGTGGTTACGAATCGGGCTGTTAACCTCAGGGTCAGCAGTTTGAAATTACCAGTGGTTCTGTGAGAGAAATATGAGGCTTTCTGCTCCTGTAAAAATGTACAGCCTCGGAAACTCTGTACAGGGTCGCTATGAGTCGGAACCGACTCCAGGGCATATAACCACCACCACTTATCCTATGAAGACACGATGCTCCCAACCTGTGTTTAGTAGACCCAACATTTAATAAAAACAAAACAAAAAACGTTAGTTTATAGGAATTGCTGAAAAGAGTGCTAGACAATAATCTTCTCAGCACTAAATACTGGTATCGCCTTGCCCTTCAATTAAATGTCTAATGTGTACAGACTCAAATCCTGAGACTATTCAAAAAGTCTCCTTTCATCCTTCATTCACTCATTCAACACAACTCTAGAGCGTCGTGTAAAGTGATAGGGATGTAGCATATGCCCTCGCTTAGCTCATAGTCTAGTGGTAGAGGCAGAAACAAAACTAATGGTCTCAGAAACAACAGTTGTTGTTGTTGTTTAGTGCTGTTGAGTTTAGAATTGAGTCAGTTCTGACTCATAGCAACCCCATATAGGGTTTCTAAGGAGTGGCTGGTGAGTTTGAACTGTCAATGTTGTGGTTCAAATGGACTGCAGTCCAGTGCTTTATCCCACAGTGCCACATCAGGACTCCTCAGAAACAACTATGAAATTAAAATGGTCATCAATGTGATGAAAGAGAGAGATAGGGGTTAATAATAGCATATAATTAAAGGGAGGGTTCAACCTACTTATGAGAAAGGGAGAGCATGAAAAAGGAAAAGCTGTAAATCATATTGTACTTGAGATTGAAGCATGAGTAAATGATTCAGGGAAAGGATAGGGTAAATAGCATCCCAGGTCATTGCAGCAGCATGTAAAAAAGCTCTAAAGTGGGATGGGAGGAGTTTTATAACTTCAATAAACATGAGAAAGTCAGTTAGCATAATAGCAGGTGCTGAATACAGTGGCACAAGTTGAGGTTGTAAGACAGAGTAGTGAGACAGAGACCAGACCCAACAAGACTTTATAAACCATGTTAATGATTCTAGACTTTCTTCTTAGAGCATCCTACCTATATTCCAATGCTCAATTCTAGTTCCTCTTCACTATGGAAGCCCTGAAACATTTCTTTCTCAAACACATAGTTAAATTGTCTAAACTTCCAGGGCACCAACATATTTTTTTTTCTTTTTTTTGTCCCCAAATCCAACTGTTTAAAATAATCTTTTATAGTGTGTTAATTTTCAATGTAATGCATGTGCCTCTTTATGAGATGTAAAATTTCCTAAATACAAGAACACAGATTCTTTGAGTTAGAAAACAACCTAGTAATTACTTCATCCAAATATTCATGCAATTCAGGAATGACCTATGGGAGGAGATTGTTCTTTTTATATTTGAATACATCTTGGTGATGGAGCAGTTCCTGCTTGTATTATCTCTGACTAAAACACTTCACTTGTAGTTTGATTCTGTCATGTTATGCTGGAAAATTGGAGACATCTACTATATTCTTTCTCTATAATGCCATTTGCATGATATAGCTTACATTCAGTACTAATAATGATCCACTTCCTCTTAACCCCTTTGTGGTAGAGTTTCACTATGGCAACTTAGCTAAACAACATTACATCTTTCAGAATGCCTTTCCTTGAATATTTCAGAATGAGTGTGGGTCAGAGACATATTGTCCACAGATTGGAAGGCAGGAGCAAAGAAGCATGCATATTACATCTGGAAGATCATGACGACTTAAGATGCTCTGACAGCTCATACAAGTTTTTTTTTTTTTTTTTAATTCAGTCATCTGGTTGAGGTAGAGGTCACAGTACACACCAACTTCTCCAACTTTGATGAATCTTCTCAAAACCTCCTTTTTCTGGGTTAGGTGTTTTTTGAATAGTTAAAAAAAAAAAAAAAAAGCAAAACCAGCAGCTTCTCCTACTGCACATCTCAATCATCAAAGTTGAAGACTGAAGGCAGTCAGCAACTGTATGGGTACAGGTTCTGGTCTATTATTTTTATTATTTTTTTTAAGTTTTAATTGTGAATTATGTGATTATGTGATAGTTTTTATGGGCAAACACCAGCTGGACATTTATCCTATCTTATTTCATTTCATTGCAATGATTACAATCCCCTCCATGCATCATCAAACAACTCTGCAAGCCTGCCCCCAGGCCATCAGCACACAGCCCCTCTCCACCCCTGAGTCCAGTGTCCCCAACTGCTCCATTTCTCCACGTTATTTTCTCTGCCTCCATTTCTGGCATCACTGCTTCTCACTTGATGGTCCCAGGGACTTCCACTCCTGGACTGCAAAATCAACCACTCCCCTCTTTTTGTTACAAAACATCTACCCTTACATTTCAGACCCTCACAGTCAGTCCTGATAGCAATTATTCACTGTTGTACCACAAGTGTCTTATTCCTATTACCTTTCATCAGCCCCATCCCAAAAGATTGGAAACCACTCAGTGGAGACTCTACCTTTCCCCATACTCTCTGGAACTAGGCTCCCTCTTGAAAGCTTGTAAGCCAGTTACTTCTTGCCTTTGTAGCCACCCCACCACCACCATCATTTTGGGTAGCCCATATCTAAGTTGACCATCCCTGTCTACCCCGTGTACCGAGGTTGTGGGGATGATCCTCACTGTAAAGATTGGTTCCCTCTTTTGAGCTACTACATCCATAAGTATGGGTCAAATTCATCAAATTGTAGATTACTCTTTTTTTCCTCTGATCATCCAGCCATTGAAGCCAGCTCAAGTGGGTACTATCTGCAAGTATGTTCCTGTGCATCTTCCCTCACTTCATACCAGCTGGATGCTTCACTCTCTGCTCTAGTCCTCTGTCGAGAACTGGCCTCGACAGGGGAGTTTGGTTCACGAAGGAGAGAGATCTGGCGGCGACAGAGATAGAGAAAAAGTACACACAAAGACACAACAAGAGAGACAAGAAGACACCCGGAGACCAGAGTGGATGCAACACTGGCAGGCAGATTCTGGACTACGGGCATCGTGGCCCCTACAGGCAGTAAAGCACCGCCCTGCAAACCATAACGCATGCCTTGCCAGCTGTAACGCATGCGGGCTTGTGTCTGTGCCTCCGTTTTATTTCAGGGAGGAGCTTTACACAAAGGAAGGTGGGGTTTATTAAGACGGGGTACAGAAGTGAAATGTGATTAATCATTCAAAACAGGACACAATGATTTACAGGAATCAAAATCTAAAACATACATTACAAATTGTCTTGATAATCTAACATCCTTAATTTTCTAGAACTTCAAGCAAATAATTATATGATACTTTTCAGGTTTGAATCCCAGGGCAGCAACTCGGTTTCTCCAGGCTAATTAACATACCTATAGCACCTAATCTTGAATGGTAAAAACATGAAAAGGATTGGGAGGAGTCCCGCTTTGTCAGCTGCCTGGCTGAGACTTGCAGGAGGAAGCAAGACGCCTAGTTGAATGGTTTGCACCTGGGGTCGAACTGGGAAGGCAGCCACCTATTATTCTTTAGACAAAGCCCCAGAATACGCCAATCTACTGGGTTAATTCCTTGGGGGAAACTTGTTTTGGGAACTTTTTACAGCCTCGGCTTTAGGAGCAGTTTTTTGTTTTAATATTTGTCCATGGGTATCAAGGGCTCATGTATTAAGTTAATATCAAACATAACTGAATAATTTGATAAAGAACAGTTTGGACAAGCTTGCCCAGTGGCCAGAGTTTTTTCCTCAGAGAGATTTGTTCCCAGAACCTTAAGCACTGCCAACACAGTGGAGACATTAAGAGAGGCACATAAGAAACCATTTTCTCAGAGGCTACAGTTACAGGGGTTCGAAGCATAGCATGAATTAATAGAACTAAAGAGAATTATACAGAGGTAGCCCAACAGTGAGTTTGTAAAAGCCAATGAACCCAGGACGTCCGGAGGTTACTTCCTTGAGCCCTCAGGGTCTCTGGCCAGCAAGTCTGAGTGCAGCCACGTGCTGGATTTTCGTCCATGACACCAGTCCTCAACACCCCAGTACCTGCGGTCTGCAACAGTCCTCTATGGCCATGTCACTGCCTCTGGGCCCAGGAGTCTCTGGGTCTTGCCATACTGCTGGCCATCCAGGTCTCCACCTGGGTTCACGGCAGTCTATTGAACATGGCCAGACATAGCTCACAACTTCATTGCTGTTTTGTCCCTCACTTCCTTTAATCAGTGACCAACGTGGTCACCAGCCAGACCACATAACTGCTAGTGTATTCCCCTTGAGTCTTAGTCTTGGAAGGGGCTTTGCTCTGAGGGGACCCGACCACTTGCCTTGATGGCTCCTGGGTGAACAACTTGCTTGTTCTTGTAGTAGTCAATTGGACTGCCATTATTGGTGGTTTTTTTTGTTTTTTGTTTTTTTCCTGCTGGTCTTTCTTTCAAAAAGTATCTTCTATCCTTCTAGCTGTTCCAGGCTGATCAGCTTGTCCTTTCAAGTGGAAATTTCCCACCTCAGAAGATTCTGGATGGGATTCAGGATTCCACCTATTGTCTTATGGAATGCAAAGTCTCCGCAGTAAGCCTCTTTCTCTGGGCAATTTCTAGCGTCCTTTTAGGTATTGCAACCAGTTATAGGCTGAAGACAGACTTACAAGCTTTCTATGACGATGTTTCTAGCTATTCCTTTCTCTCCCTCTCAAGTGTCTATTTCTGGTCTATTCTTATGGATTTCACATCATCCCCCTAGCTTTTAGTTCATCCTTGCTTCCCCATTCATTTCTGCCTTCCTTTACCAATGTCCTGCTCTCAGATTTCAATCTTCATCGACAGACACAGAAACAATAGCTTCACATAGACTATTTAACAAGCTTCCATAACTGGTTAAACTCAAGTATCTATAATACATATTCTGCATCTCTGATCAAACCTTGACTGATACGCCCTTCAATGGTTACCTTCATTCATAAATGTCAATATCCTCAATGTGGTCTAGAGATGGGCCTGTGTATTGTTGCTCCTCTCTTCTCTTGCATCAGTTCACACATATTCTTCCACTCATATTTTACTCTTTAGCCACAATAGCCTTTTAATTTCCTTAAAAGCCTTAAATGTACCTGCTTAAAGACTTCCATATTTCCATACACACTTTTTTTTTTTTTTTTTGCCTCTGATACAGTCTTTCCTTGGTCACCTTCTGTATCCTTCAGGTTTCAGCTTACTTAGACAGCACTTCCCCAGAGAGGTTTCCCAAGAGTATGTGAAATAAGAAATTACCTTTATTTGTGCCCATATAGAACCCTATAACATCATCTTCAGATTAAAATTATTTATGTAACCATTTCTATTTATTTAAAATGTTTATCTTCCTAAAGAGCCATGTCTGGTTTTTCTTACTGTATCCTAAATACCTAGTTCCTAGCACAGTATGACTGTGGCTGGGTATGGTTTCCCTTTTTAATTTTCTTTCCATCATAAATCAAAAATAAAACTTTCAGCTATTTGCAATGAGTTCTATGAGTATTTCTCCTATCTTCCATTAAGGGCACATCAGGGACTTATTAATGACATGTTTTTGGGTAACAATCTCACAATGAGAGTTGGCTTTTTTTTAATTCTCCAATTAACTTGGTTATCTTATCAAATTGCCAGATTTTTTACCAGGAAAAAAAAAACAAACAAAAAACTTCAGTAATTTAAAATCCAAACCTGCAAGTACAGTGGTAACTCTGCCAAGAAAATTGTATGTGTGTGACCTTGAATAGTAGTTATGTTGACTTCATCAGGAATGTTATGCATTGCCTACTTTTCGGTAATTCACAAATGCATTTTATAGGGAAGCATACAAGAAATATGACTATTACTTCATTATCAACCATTTTTATAGCTTATGATTATATATAGCAATGAAATTATGTTTCTTCTATTTCGTGTTTTAATTGAGGTCTTCAATAGAATGCCTGAGTTGCATATAGTTCACCCAGTTTTTTCTTTGAAAGCACTACTGTAGGGATAGAAATAAGTCGAACATTTATGACTTCAGGTATTTTAAAGGGGGAAGAATTGTATGACCTTTTCAACATGTCTTCCATTTTTTGCTTTTTTCTTCACCCCAATTTCTCATGCCCATGTTTCAAGGGATTTCTTTAAATAAATAAATAAATAAAAAAGCAATTGCTTTCTAGACTTTAACCATTGGGGAGTTTGAAAACACATTCCAGATGGGAAATATATATGAAAAATTTCATCTCAGTGAAAAATAAATCCCCCAAATGGAGGCATGTAATGGAACACCTAATTCACTCCAACTATGCTGGTCATATTGCTGCAATATTATAATGCCAGATGACTCTTTTAGCACCATGGACAACAGCTGGCCTTCCATCAGCAATGTCTAAAAACGAAAGCAGTGTGATTCCTTTCCAATAGAAATTTGGCTAGTATTTGAAGTCCATTGCATGATAAACTGCTCATATCCATGCTAAGCCATTAGTGATTTTTAATAAAAAATATCATAACACATTTTATTGTATTAACTCTCTAGAAATCAAGATCACTGTATGACATTGAATACTTTAATCCTCTAAAGTCATCCAATTACATGAGAAACAATTTTCTCCATCTTTATCCTTGTGTCTTCTCTAAAAGTTTTTCTGAAACTTTGACACTAATGATTGTTGTTGTTGTTGTTGTTGTTGTTGTTAAATGCCATTGAGTCGATACCGACCCAGAGTGACCTTATGCACAGAAGAACAAAACACTGCCCGATCCTGGGCCAACCTCACTACTGTTGCCACGCTTGAGACCATCGATACTGCCACTTGGCTAATCCATCTTGTTGGGGGTCTTCCTCTTTTTCTCTGACCCTCCACCTTACTAAACATGATATCCTTCTCCAGTGACTGGTCCCTCCTGACAATATGTCTGAAGTATGAGAGACGGAGTTTGGCAATCTTGGCCTCCAAAGAGCACTCTGGCTGCACTTCTTCCAAAACGTATCTATTGGTTCTTTTGGCAGCCCATGGCACTTTCAATATTCTCCTCCAACACCATAACTCAAAAGCATCAATTCTTCTATGGTCTTCCTTATTCACTGTCCAACTTTCACATGCATATGAGGCTATTGAAAATACCATGGTTTGGGTATTTAGTCCTCAGCTGACATCTTTACTCTTCAACCCTTTAAAAAGGTCTTATGCAGCAGATTTGCCTAATGCAATACGTCCTTTGATTTATTGACTTCTGCTTCCATGATTGTTGATAGCTTATGAAGAAGAATGAAGTCCTAGACAACTTCAATATTTTCTCTGTTGATAAGAATGTTGTTTATTGGTCCAGTGTTGAGGGTTTTTGTTTTCTTTACATTGAGATGTAATTCATACTGAAGGCTGTGTTCTTTGATCTTCATCAGTAAATGCTTTAAGTCCTCTTCACTTTCTGCAAGCAAGGTTGTATCATCTGCATATCGCAGGTTGTTAATGAGTCTTCCTCCAATCCTGATGCCACGTTTTTCTTCATAGAACCCAGATTCTCAGATTATTTGCTCAGCATACAGGTTGAATAAGTATGGTGAATAAATACAACCTTGTCACACACCTTTTTAAATTTAAAACATTCAGTGTTCCCATGTTCTGTTCGAACAACTGCCTCTTGGTCCATGTACAGATTCCTCATGAGCACAATTAACTGTTCCAGAATACTCATACTTTGCAATGTTGTCTATGATCCACACAATCAAAAGCCTTTGTGTAGTCAATAAAACATAGGTCAACATCTTTCTGATATTCTCTGCTTTTAGCCAAGATCCATCGGACATCAGCAATGATATCCCTCGTTCCACGGCCTCTTCTGAATCCCGCTTGAACCTCTGGAAGTTCTCTGTCAATGAATGATTGTAGCCATTTATTTATTACCTTTAACAAAACTTTACATGGGATATCAAAGAGGTTGTCCGATGATTTCTGCCTTCCGTTCAGTCACCTCTCTTTGGAAGGGCACAAATATGGATCTCTTACAATCATTCAGCCAGATAACTGTCTTCCAAATTTCTTGGCAGAGATGATTGAGTGCCTCCTGTGCTGCCTCACTTTCTTGAAAGATTTCAATTTTTATCCCATCAATTCCTGGTGCCTTGTTCTTTGCCAATTCCTTCAATGCACCTTAGACTTCCTCCTTCAGTATCATTGGCTCTTGGTCATATGCTACCTCTTGAAACAGTTGAACATTAACCAATTCCTTTTGGTACAGTGACTCTCTGCATTCCTTCCATCTTCTCTTGATGCTTTCTGCATCATTCAATAATTTTCCCAGATAATCTTTCAATAACAAAAGTCGAGGCTTGATTTTTTTCTTCAGTTCCCCCAGCTTAAGAAATGCTGAGAGTGTTCTTCCTTTTCAGTTTTCTGATTCCAGATCTTTGCAGATTTTATTGTAATATTTGGCTTTATCTTCTCGAGCTGATCTTTGAAATTTTCTGTTCAAGTCTTGGACCTCCTCATTTCTTCCATTTACGTTAGCATCTCTACACTGGAGAGCAAGTTTCAAGTTTCAAAGTCTCTTCTGTCATGCATTTTGACCTTTTCCTTCTTTCTTGTCTTCTCAATGACTTTTTGCTTTTCATGTATGATGTTCTTGATGTCATCCCACAACTGTTCTGGTCTTCGGTCTTTAGTGTTTAATGTATCAAATCTGTTCTTCGGGTGATCTCTAAATTCAGGTGGGATATATTCAAGGTCATATATTCACTCTCGTGGACTTGATTTCATTTTCTTCAGCTTCAGTTTGAAGCACATGAGTAATTAATGTTCCATTTCACAGTCTGCCCCTGGCCTTGTTTTCACTGATGATTGGAGTTTTTCCATTTTCTATTTCTGCAGATGTAGTCAATTTGATTTTTATATATTCCATCTGGTGAGGTCCATGTCTATAGTTCTTTCTTATGCTGTCTAAAGAAGGTATTTGAAGTGAACAAATCACTGGTTTTGCAGAGTTCTATCATGTGCTCTCCAGCATCATTTCTATCACCAAGGTCATATTTTCCAACTACTCATCCTTCCTTTTTGCTCCCAACCTTTGCATTCCAATCACCAGTAATGATCCATACATCTTGATTGCATGTTTGATTGATTTCAGATTGAAGAAGTTGGTAGAATTCTTCTATTTCATCCTCACTGGCTTTAGCGGTTGGTGTGTAAATTTGAATAATAGTTGTATGAACTGGGCTTCCCTGTAGGCGCATGGATATTATCTTATCACAGACAATGTTAGGATAATCCAGATCATGATTGATCTGGATATGTTGTTTTTGACAATGAATGCAACGCCATTTCTCTTCAATTTGTCATTCCCAGCATAGTAAACCATGTGGTTTTCAGATTCAAAATGGTCAATACAAGTCCATTTCAGCTCACTAATGCCTAAGATATCGATGTTTATGCATTCCATTGCATTATTGACAACTTCCAGTTTTCCCAGATTCATACTTCGTACATTCCATGATCTGATTTTTAAGGGCTGTTTATAGCTGTTTCTCTTCATTTTGAGTTGTGCCCTATCAGTAAATGAAGGTCCTGCGGACTTTTCTACCATGGGCTTTACTCCATTCTCATCATCACAGCCAACTCTACTTTGAGGAGGCAGCTCTTGCCCAGTCGCATTTTGAGTGCCTTCCAACCTGAGGGTCTAATTTTCTGGCACTATGTCTGACAGAGTTTCTCTGCTATTCATAAGGTTTTCAGTGACTAAATATTTTAAAGTAGTTCGTCACTCTTTCTTCCTAGTCTGTCTTCATCTGGAAGCTCATCTGAAACCTGTCTACCATGGGTGACCCTGCTGGTATTTAAAATACTGGTGGCATAGCTTTCAAAATCACAGCAACTCACAAGCCACCACAATATGACAAACTGACAGACAAGTAGTGGACACTAATGATTATACCCATTATAATAGAATATTTCTCCTTCAGTTTTTTTCTCTGTTAGCCATAATATATCATTATTAATCCAAAACCTCTTCCCCACTCCTTATTCATCTATTTCCAGTTTACTTATTTTATTCCCTAAATGCATGCATTTCCCCCCAAATATATTACTTCTGATTCTCACTCTAAACAAATTTTGATTTATAAATCTCTTCCACTTTCATTGTTTCCATCACCACGTCTGTGTTGATGGCTCTAACATCTCCTTTTCTAACTCTGACCATCCTTCTAAACTTCAGTGTCACATTTCTAACAACTACTGAATCTTGTTGATTTGATATGGTCGATACCTCATTTATGTCTACAGCAGAACTTACATATCCTCACCTCTTTCTCTGTACCACACTTCATTTTCTGTTTTTGCTTTTCTTCTGTGCATAGTCTCATTTTAGTACCTCGAAGTTATTATTTACTTCCTCCTTTCACATTCAAACACATGCTAAGTTTGTTTCATGTGATTCCATAATAAGACTACTTGTGCTAACCAAAACAATTCATTATTTACCTAGATTTTATTGCCCACAGGGGAATGCAAACAAGCTTTCTTTTTTCCACTTTTCATTGTTCACTGGAGATTTTATATCACTTCAAGATCAGGGAGCACGTCAATTTAACAGAAGTTCCATATGCCCATCTCAATTTTTCTACCTGATTTAAAAGACCTGCTCCTTTTGCATCTTGCCTGTTCTCTTCTAGTAAATCAGTATAGTGAATGGAACACAAGTCAAGAAACTAGAACAAGACAGGTTTTAGCACTGGCTCTTACACTTTACTGTTGTTAAGTGCTGTAGAGTCAGTTCCAAATCCTGGTGACCCTGTATAGGATTTTCAAGGAGAGGTTGATTAATTTGAACAACTGACCTTGTGGCTCAAACCGACCTTGCAGTCCAATGCTTATCCTATAGTGCCACACCAGGACTCCTAATGCTGTGTAAATTCTGATGCCATCTAAGTTGTTCATATATGAAAATGTGGATGGAAACTGAGTGTCATAGATTTGTTGTGAGAATTAAAGGGAATGACTTATACAAAGTGTTTAGTAAAACTATTGGCACATAGTAGGATTTCAACAAATAATAGTTTCCTTCTTTTCCCATCCTAACATGGATCTCTGCTTCATATTTCCTATCTGATCTTTATTAAGTAGCACTGCCAAGGTGAACTTTATATACTACTCTTCCAGAAGCTCTATCACAGTCCCACTGACTTCAGAATAAATTCTGAATTCCTTAACTCGGCACTCAGCTATTACTGCCAAGCTACATTTCCAATCTAATTCCCTAGTCTATTTCCATGAAACAACAGTGAATGCAACTCTAAACTCTGCATTTCCTAGAATCAACTTTATCTATGCTGTTTTGGTTGTTTTGAATAGGAATGTCTTGCTTATTTCCAAATCCATGCTTTTATTTATTTATTTTTAACTTTTTATTGTGAACTGAGTGAAGGTTTACAGGGCAGATTATAAGTTTTACATTAAACAAACCAAACACTTTCTTTCATTACAATGATTGCAATCCCTTCCATGTATCATCAGTTATCCCATTTTCTCCCCGAGATTCTTCTTTTTTTTTCCTTTAAGTTTTTATTCTGCATTATGTGATAGTTTACATGGGAGAACATTTAGCTTTACAGTCATCCTATCTTATTTCATTTTATTGCAACAATTACAATCTCTTGCATGCATCATCAAACAACCAAAGGGTACACTCTGCAAGCCTGCCCCCTAGCTGTCAGCACATAGCCCTTCTCCCTCCCTGAGTCTAAGGTCCCCAGCTGCTCCATCTCTCCATGTCATCATCTCTGCTTCCATCTCTGGTGTCACTGCTTCTCAGGATAAGGTCCCGCAATTCACTTTTCTCCCTTGATGGTTCCAGGGAACTACACTCCGGGACTGCAAAATCAACCACTCCCCTCCTTTTGTTACAAAACATCTACATTTTGCCTTTCCAACACTCACAGTCAGACCTGATAGCAATCATTCACTATTGAACCACAAGAGTCTTATCCCCATCTCCTTTCATCAGCTCCATCCAGACAGGTTGGAAACCACTCAGTGGAGAGTCTACATTTCCCCACACCCTCTGGAAATGGGTTCCTTATTGAAAGCTTGTAAGACAGTCACTTCTTGCCTTTGTAGCACCCCCACCCCAATTTTGGGTAACCAATGTCTAAGTTGCTCATCCTTGTCCACCCTGTGTACCACGGGGGTGGGAATGATCTTCGATGTAAAGATTTGTCCCCTCCTTTGGCCTACTGTATCAACAAGCACAGGTCAAGTTCATCAAATTGTAGTGGATTACTCTTTTTTTTTCCTCTTCTTTCTTCCTCTAGTCAAGTTCTGATCATCCAGCCATTGAAGCCAGGTCAAGTGGGTACTATCTGCAAGTATGGGTGTTTTTGTGCATCTCCCCTCATTTCCTATCAGCTGGATGCTTCACACTCCACTCTGATCCTTTGTGGCCATGTCCCTGTCCCTGGTCCCAGGAGTCCCCCGGTCTTGTCATACTGCTGGTTAACCAGGTCTCAATCCAGGTTAGCAGGAGTCTATTGAATGTGGTCAGACTAGCTCACAACTTCATTGTTGTTTTTCTCCCACTTCCCCTTATTGATGACCTATGTGTTCAACAGCAAGCCCACATGCCTGCTCGTGTATTACCCTTGAGTTTTAGTCTTGGAAGAGGGTTTGCACTGAGGTGACCTGACCACTTGCCTTGATGGCTCCTAGGGGAAAAGACTTGTTTGTTCTTGTAGTAGTCAATCAGACTGCCATTATTGTTTTTGTCTTTTCCTACTGGTCTTTCTTTCAAGACGTATCTTCTGTTCTTCTAGCTGTTCCAGGCTGGTCAGCTTCTCTTTTTAAGTGGAAATTTCCCACCTCAGATGATTCAGGATGGTGTTCAGGTCTTCACTTATGGTCTTATGCAATGCAAAGCCTCCACAGGAAGCTTCCTTCTCTGGGCAAGTTCTAGCCCTAGTTTAGGTATTCCAATCAGTTATAGACTGAAGATGGACTTACAAGCTTTCTATGATGATGTTTCTGGCTATTCCTTTCTCTCCCCCTCAAGTGTCTATTTTACAATAGTAGGTAAGGGAAACCAAGTTCAAAGTACAGGCAAACATCTTAAAATTATTTCCCCACTTTACCCATTCAAACCATGCCTCAATCCCTGTATCCCAGAGCCCTGTTGTTCCAAGTTTGTGCTTACATGATTTTTACCACTGTCCTATTTGGCCCATGCAAACCTGCCTAACTGTTCTCCTATCTGCCTTGTTCTTTCTTTCCCCTCCCACTTCTAGTGTATTGCCCCCACCCCCGACACCCAGCACACAAACTATCCTGTGTCTATTCCCTACCCTGTGCTCTACCTTCCCCTCCCTTCTCTTTCCTCACTCCATAAACCCCGGTAACCAGCAAAGATTCCCCCTTCCCCTTTTAGTATGGGTACTTTTTCTTAATCTTTTACAATAATAGTCCCATGCAGTATTTTTCCTTTTGTGACTGACTTATTTCACTCAGCATAATGTCCTCAAGGTTCATCCATGTTATGCGGTGGTTTGCTGCTTCCTTGTTATTCTTCAAGGTAGCATAGTATTCTGTTGTGTGTATGTATCAAAGTTTCTTTATTCATTCTTCCATTGATGGGTACTTAAGCTTTCTCCATCTTTTTGTTATTGTAAATAGTGCCGCTATGAACATTGGTGTGCATATATCTACTCGGGTTATGGCTCGTATTTCTTGTGGATAAATACCAAGTAAAGAAATTGCTGGATCATAAGGTATCTCTATTTCCAGCCTTCTGAGGAAATGTCATATTGTTTTCCAGAGTGGTTGGACCATTTTGCAATCCCACCAGCATTATAGGAGTGTCCCAGATTCTCCACATCCTTGCCAGCATTTATTGTCCTCTACTTTTTTATCTTTTCTGTTATTGCTAGTGTGAGATGATATCTCATTGTTGTTTTGAAAATCCATGCTTTAAATTCAGCATAAAAACTACCTCCGTCATAATTGCCTTCATTATTATATGGATAATTGCATTTATGATTTTCTTTTTATTAAAAAATTTAATAAGCTTCAGATATATTTTCATGTTATCACTTACATTATACTTTATTGACTACATATGTATATTTGTTAGTCATTTCTACTAAGTTATATGTTAGTTAAATACAGGAAGTACATGATTATTGTTGTTAGGTGCCATCGATTCAGTACTGACTCATAGCAACCCTATGCACAACAGAAATAATCACTGCCTGGTCCTATGCCAACCTCACAATTGTTGCTGTGTTTGAACGCATTGCTGCCACCACTATGCCAGTCCATCTCATTGGTGGTTTTCTTTTTCTTCTCTGACTCTCCACTTTACCAAGCTTGATATTCTTCTCCAGTGACTGGTCCCTCTGGAGGATATGTCTAAAATATGAAAGACAAAGTCTGATCATCCTGGCTTGCCAGGAACATTCTGGACGTGCTTCTTTCAACACAGATTGGTTTGTTCTTTGAGCAGTCCATGGTACTTTCGACATTCATCTCTAACACCATACTCAAATGCATAAATTCTTCGATGATCTTCCTTATTCACTGTCCAACTTTCACAAGCATATAGTTAATTAAAAATACTGTGGCTTGAGTCAGGAACACGTCAATCTTCAAACTGACATTTTTGCTCTTCAAAACTTTCAAGAGGTCTTGTGAAGCAGATTTGCCCAATACAATATGTTGTTTAATTTCTTGACTACTGCTTCCATGTGTGTTAATGATTTATCTGAGCAAAATGAAGTCTTTGGCAACTTTAAACTTTTCTCCATTTATCTTGATGTTATTTATTGGTTTTCTTTACATTGAAGTGCAACCCATATCAAAGGCTGTGGTTTTTTATCTTCATCAGTAAATATTTTAGGTCCTCTTTGCTGTCAGCAAGCAAGGTTGTATCATCTGCATATAACAGGTTCTTAATGAATCTTCCTCCAAACCAGATGCCACATTTTTCTTCATAATATCCAGCTTCTCAGATTAGTTGCTCAGCATACAGTTAGAATAAGTATGGTAAAAAATGCAGCCCTGTTTACACCATTCCTAATTTTAAACTATTCAGTGTTTATTTGTTCTGTTCAAACAAATGCCTCTTAGTCTACATACAGGTTCCTCATGAGCACAATTAAGTGTTCCAGAATACTTATTCTTTGTAATGTTGTCCATAACTTGTCATGATCCACACAATTGAAAGCTTTTGTGAGTCAATAAAGCACATGTAAGCATTTTTCTGGTATTCTCTGCTTTCAGTAAAGATCCATCTGACATCAGCAGTGATATCCCTTTTGTTTCACGTCCTCTTCTGATTCTGGCTTGAACCTCTAGAAATTCTTTGTCAATATATGGTTGCAGCCATTTTAAAATTAACTTTAGCAAAATTATACTATTGTTCCAAAAGTAGTATTAAGATTATCCAATGATATCCACATTCCATTGGGTCACCTTTCTTTGGAATAGACACAAATGTGGATCTCTTCCAGTCAGTTGGCTAGGTAGCTGTCTTCCAAATTTTTGGCATTGATGAGTAAGTGGCTCCAGTGTTTCTTCAGTTTGTTGAAACATTTCGATTTGTGTTCCATCAATTGCTAGTGCCTTGTTCTTTTCCAATGCCTTTGACGAACCTTGGACTTCTTCATTCAGTATCAATGGCTATGGATTATATGCTACCTCTTGAAATGAGGCTGAAAGAGTATTAAGCTACCTGGTAACAAAATCCTAGATTGTCTAGAAGAAACTGTTGGTAGAATTATGGATGTCAGTGGTAGTTCTAATGAGGGCTCAGAAGAAAATAAGGGAAGATCTAAGAACAGAAATGGTACAGATGGTGAGATGCAGTGGCAGAGAAACTACAGCAATAAATATTTCTGCTGTACTTTAAAATTTCTTGGTGTCTCTTACCCATTCTTTTCCTCCACTTGCTCCTATTTGTAATGGAACTGTCTACCTTGTGCCTATTCCATTATTGTACTTGGAAACAGATAACTTATCCTCTAGATTCACAGATAAAAAGGAGTTTTGTCCCAGATTGGATACAGAGTTAGAAGAATTGGGGGCAATATAGTAGAGTCCTAGTGTGGCACCGTGGGATAAAACACTGGACCTCAATGTCGGTTTAAACCACAAGGTTGGGCATTCAAATTCATTAGCTGCTCCTTGGAAACGTTATCCAGGGTTGATATGAGTCAGAACCGACTTGACAGCACTAAACAACAACAGCATAATGAATGTAATGTATTTTTAGTTTTATGTATGTTAGTTGTTTAGTGGTTTAGTATGCAGTGGTTTAGTAATTAAAAAGGAGCTCTGGTAGCATAGTGGTTACGAATCAAGCTGTGAGCCACAAGATCAGCAGTTCGAAACTACCAGCGGTTCCATGGGAGAAAGATGAGGCGGTCTGCTCCCGTAAAGATTTACAGCCTCAGAAACCCTGTGCAGGGTCGTTATGAGTCGGGACCAACTCCACGGCACACAACAACAACAACAAGTAATTAATATGTAGTAATTCCCAATGATGAGAGCTAACATAATGAAATTACCTCCATAAAGATATCTGCTATGAGTAGCCAACCAATTAAAATAAAGTTTACTCATGGGTAAGGCCAGCAACACTTTTTATCTTATATGAGATAAAAAGAGAAAGAGTTAAACAGAGAAGAAGGAACCTACTACCACCAAACCAGCACTCATCTATCAGTTTGTCACACTGTGGTGGCTTTCATGTTGCTGTCATGCTGGAAGCTATGCCACTAATATTATAAATAACCAGCAGAGCCAACCATGATGAACAGTTCTCAGCTGAGCTTCCAGACTAAGACAGATCTGGAGTAAGGAGAGTCAGACCACTTCTGCATGGTTAGTCACTGATAACTGTGAATAACAACAGAACATTGCCAGAGCTAGTGGTAGAGATGAAGCCTCCATTTGGAAGTCACTAAAATTACGATAGAGAAAGAGATG
>NW_006408599.1:4239461-4249914 GCF_000296735.1 Chrysochloris asiatica | reverse complement strand
AATTCAAGTTCTATCTTGAAGTACAATGCTGTCTGTAGGATAATATGCATACACCTATAAGGAAGACAATCCTGATAATGTAGTGGATTGTTAGCTGACTACTAACCACAAGGTCAGTACTTTGCATCAACCAGTCTCTCTGTGGGAGAAAGAGGAAGCTTTCTACTCCCGTAAAAAATTCAGACTCAGAAACCCTATACAAGGTCACTATGAGTTGGAACCAACTCAGTGCCATACAACCACCATCACAAGGAATTAGTTAATTATTTTATTAATTAATAGCACTATTATTCAAATTTACACTCCAACCACTAAAGTCAGTGATGATGAATTTAAGGATTTTATAGGCAAAATATTGAATGATGTAGAAAGCACCAAAAAGAAGATGGAAAGAATGCAGAGATGCTGTACCAAAACGAATTGATCAATGTTCAATCATTTCAACAGGTACCATATTTTAAAGAACCAATGGTATTAAAGGAAAAAATCCAAGCATCATTGAAAACATTGGTGAAAAACAAGACTCCATGAATTGACAGAATGCAAATTTAAATGTTTCAACAAACTGATACAGCACTGTGAGTGCTCACTTGTGTATGATAAGAAATTTGAAAGACAACTCCCTGGCCAGTCAGTTGTAAGAGATCTACATTTGTGCTAATTCAAAATAAAATTGACCCAATGAAATACAGAAACTATTGAACAACATCATCAGTATCCATGCAAGTAAAATTTTACTGAATATAATTAAAAAATTATTATAGCAGAACATACACATAAAGCTGCCAGAAATTCAGGCAGGTTGCAGAAGAGGACAAGGATTGAGGGATATAATTTCCAACATCTGACAGATTTTGGCTAAAAGTAAGGAATACCAGAAAGATGTTCACTTGTGCTTTATTGTCTATGAAAAGTCATTCAACTATTTGGATCATCACAAATTATGGATAACACTGGGAAGGGTGAGGCTTCCAGAACATTTAGTTGTGCTCCTGAAGAACCTGCACACAGACCAAGATGCAATTGATCTAACAAAGTAAGTGGATATTGAATGGTTTAAAATCAGCAAATATGTGTATCAAGGTTGTATCCTTTCACCAATCCATTCAATCTATGTACTGAGCAAACGACACAATCTTCATAGTTGACAGTGAAAAGGACCTGAGGTATTTACTATAGTCTTCAATATGAATTATACCTCAATGTAAAGAAAATGAAACTCCTCACAACTGAATCAATAAATTATATCACTGGGGCGGGGGACAATACACAAGAAAGGAGAGGGGAATGGAAGAACAAAGCTGATAGGAGAACATTTAGGCAAGTTTGCATGGGCTAAATGGGACAGATAAATAGCCTTGAAAAAATAAGGCTCTATGATACAGGGATTGAAGCATAGTTTGAATGGGTAAAAGAGGGGAAATGTGGTTAAGAGGTTTGACTGTCTTATGAATGTTGATTTCCTTTGTCTACTATTGTAAAATAGACACTTGAGGGGGAGAGAAAGGAATACCTAGAAACATTACTATAGAAAGCTTGTAAGTCTGTCTTCAGCCTACAACTGATTGGAATACCTAAAATGGGGCTAGAACTTGGTATGCTTGAAAAGACAAGCATACCAGTCTGGAACAGCTAGAGGAACAGAAGATACTTCTTGAAAGATGAGCAAGAAAAAGAAAAAACAATAATGGCAGTTGACAAGTTGAACAATTGACACGTTGAACAACAAGCAAGTTGTTTACCAGGGAGCCATCAAGGCAAGCAATCAAGCCCCCTCAGGGCAAACCCCCTTCTAAGATGGAAACTCAAAGGGAATACATGAGCAGGCATGTAATCTTGCTGGTGAACATACTAGTCTAACGATAAGGGGAAGTGGAGGAAATCAGCAATGAAGATATGGTCTAAGTCTGACCACATTCAATAGGCTCCTGTCAACCTGGATTGAGAGCTCGTTGGCCAACAGAATAGTGAGACCTTGGGACTCCTGAGCCCATCTACAGGGACATAACCACAGAGGACTAGAGTGGAGAGTGAAGCATACAGCTGATATGAAGTGAGGGGAGATGCACAAGAATGCCCATACTTGCAGATAGTACCCATTTGACCTAGCTTCAATGGCTGGATGATGAGAACTCGGCTAGAGGAAGAAAGAAGAAGAAAAAAGTGTATTCCACCACCATTTGATGAATTTGACCTGTATTTATGGATGTAGTAGCTTAAAAGAGGGAACCAATCTTTACTGCAAGGATCACTCCTACCCTGTCTGTACACAGGGTTGACAGGGATGGGCAACTTAGACATTGGCTACCCAAAACGGGGGATGAGGGGGAGCTACAAAGGCAAGAAGTGACTGGCTTACAAGTTTTTAAGAGGGAGCTTAGTTTCAGAGGGTGCAGGGGAAGGTAGAATCTCCACTGAGTGGTTTCCAACCTAATTAGACAGGGCTGATGAAGAGAGATGGGGATAAAACTCTTGTGGTTCTTGTAGTGAAAAATTGCTATAAGGACTGATTGTTATTATTGCAAATGTAAAGGTAGACATTTTGTAAAAAAAAAAAAGGAGGGGAGTGGTTGATCTTGCATTCCAGGAGCGGAGGAACCTGGGACCATCAAGGGAGAAGAGCCGAAGCAGCGATACTCAAGATAGAGGTAGAGATGATGACATGTTGAGATGGAGTGGCTAGGGACTCTAGACTCAAGAAGGAAGAGGGGTTATGTGCTGGAAGCCTGGGGGGTAGGCTTGCAGAGTATACCGTTTGGTTATTTGAATGGTTATATATTCCTGAGTGCTTCAGTGTACATCAAAAAAAAAAAAAAAAAAAAAAACCAGAGGGAATGGAAGTAAATGCTGTTGAATTATGATGCATGGAGGATGGAGGGGATTGTAGTCATAGCAATGAAACAAAATATGATAGGATGAATGTAAAACTGATATTCTCCCATGTAAACTATCGCTCAATTAACAATAAAAACTTTTTTAAAAATTATATCATGATAAATGGAGAAAGGATTGAAGTTGCCAAAGACTTCAATTTGCTTGTATCTACAATAAATTCTTATGAAAGTAGCAGTCAAGAAACCAAAGGATGTAATTCTTTAGGCAAATCTGCTGCAAAAGACCTCTTTAAAGTGTCAAGAAGCAAAAATTCAGTTTAAGGATTAAGTTGTGCTTGACTCAAGCCATGGTATTTTCAATCACCTCACATACAAGTGCAAGTCAGACAATGAATAAGGAAGGCTGTTGATGAATTGATGCATTTGAATTATAGTGTTGGCAAAGAACATTGAAAATACCATGGATAGCCAGAAAAACAAACAATTCTGTCTCAGAAGAAGTACAGCCAGAATACCCATTAGAAACAAGGTTGGTGAAGTATCGTTTATTGAACTTTACACATACTGTCATAAGAGACCAGTCCCTGAAAAATAACATAGTGCTTGGGAAAGTGCAAGTTTAGCAAAAAAGAGGAATACTCCCAACAAAATGGCAGCAACAATGGGCTCAAACAGAACAATAGTTGTGAGCCAGCAAAGTGTTTTGTTCTGTTCATAGGGTCACTATGAATTGGAACTGACTCGAAGGCACCTAACAACAATAACTCCCACCAAGAAAGAAGAGTCTGGGAATGGAGTGTGTTTTTTGGTCCTGGTGTTCCTGCACTGTGAAGTTCCAATGTATAAGGGAAGATCCATGCCAACAAACAGGGAGATCTCCAAAGAATGCTAAGGCTAAAGATGCTGAAATGAGACAAGGCCTTTTCCCTAGAGTTGACAGAAATAGAAAGCCTTCATCTAGAGCTGGCACTCTGAATTTGGCCTTCTCGCCTCTGAAACTGTGAGAGAAGAAATGTTTGTTTGTTAAAGCCATCCATTTGGGTTTTTGTTACAGCACCACTAGATAAATAAGATACTCACAGGAACTAAAATAATGTTTTGTTTTCTTTTTTGCATATTTAACAAGTATTCAACTTAAAATATACCCTTTCAATTACATTAATATTTGTTAACACCACCTCATTAGTAAGGACAATTGCAATCAAGAAGGAATCCAAAAGATAAAGGATTTGAGGCATACTATCAGTGTTTCTCCACAACTCATCGGTCAGTTGGTTGCACTGTGGTGGATTGTGAGTTGCTGTGATTCTGGAAGCTATGCCACAGTTTTGAAATACCAGAAAGGTCACCAATGTTGGTCTGGTTTGGAATGTACAAAGTATGAATCTAGGAAAATTGGAAGTTGTCAAAAATGAAATGGAACGCATAAGGCCTGTGGGACCTTCATTTGCTGATGGGGCACAACTCAAAATCAAGAGAAACAGCTGTAAATATCCACTGAAAATCAGAAAATGGAATGTATGAAGTACGGATCTGAGAAAATTGGAAGTTGTCAAAAATGAAATGGAACGCATAAACATCGATATCTTAGGCATTTGTGAGCTGAAATGGCCTGGTATTGACCATTTTGAATCTGACAACCACATGGTTCACTATGCTGGGAATAACAATTTAAAGAGGAATGGTGTTGCATTCATTGTCAAAAGAACATATCCAGATCAGTCATGAGGTTCAACACTGTCTGTGATAGGATAATATCCATGCGCCTACAGGGAAGCCCAGTTCATACCACTATTATTCAAATTTATGCACCAATCACTAAAGCCAGTGAGGATGAAATAAAAGAATTCTACCAACTTCTTCAATCTGAAATTGATCAAACATGCAGTCAAGATATATTGATCATTACTGGTGATTGAAATGCAAAAGTTGGGAGCAAAGATCAGTAGTTGGAAAATATGGCTTTGGTGATAGAAATGATGCTGGAGATCACATGATAGAATTCTGAAAAATCAGTGACTTGTTTATTTCAAATACTTTCTTTAGACAGCATAAAAGACCTCACCAGATGGTATATGCAGTAATCAAATTGACTACATCTGCAGAAACAGAAGATGGAAAAGCTCCATATCACCAGTGAAAACAAGGCCAGGGGAAGATTGTGGAACAGACCATTAGTTACTCATATGCAAATTCAAATGAAGCTGAAGAAAATGAAAACAGGTCCATGAGAGCCAAAATATGACCTTGAATATATCCCACCTGAATTTAGAGATAATCTGAAGAACAGATACGATACATGAAACGCTAAAGACCGAAGACCAGAAGAGTTGTGGGATGACATCAAGAACATCATACATGGAGAAAGCCAAATACCATTAAGAAAATAAGAAAGAAGGAAAACGTCAAAATGGATTTCAGAATTGACTCTGTAACTTGCTCTCCAGTATAGAGATCCTAAAGCAAATGGAAGAAATGAGGAGTTACAAGAGCTGAACAGAAAATTTCAAAGGTCATCTCAAGAAGATAAAGTCAAATATTACAGCAAAATGTGCAAAGATCTGGAATCAGAAAACCAAAAAAGAAGAACACGCTCAGCATTTCTTAAACTGGGGAAACAGAAGAAAAAATTCAAGCCTCGACTTCCATTATTGAAAGATTCTCTGGGCAAATTATTGAATGATGCAGAAAGCATTAAGAGAAGATGGAAGAAATACACAGTCACTGTACCAAAAGGACATGATTGATGTTCAACCATTTCAAGAGGTAGCATATGATCAAGAGCCAATGGTACTGAAGAAGGAAGTCCAAGATGCATTGATGGAATTGGCAAAGAACAAGGCACCAGGACTGGATGGAATACAAAGTGAAATCTTTCAAGAAAGTGAGGCAGCACAGGAGGCACTCACTCATCTATGCCAAGATAGTTGAAAGACACTATATGGCCAGCTGACTGGAAGAGATCCTTACCTGTGCCCATTCCAAAGAGAGGTGACCCAATGAAATACAGAAATTATTGGACAATATCTTTGATATCCCATGACAATAAGTTTTACTCACGGTAATACAGAAACGGCTGCAAGCATACATTGACAGAAAACTTCCAGAGGTTCAAGCTAGGAAACGTGGAATGAGGGATATCATTGTTGATATCTGATGGATCTTGGCTGAAAGCAGAGAATATCAGAAAGGTGTTTACCTGTGCTTTATTGACTATGCAAAGGCTTTCGATTGTGTGGATCATGAAAAGCTATGGACAATACTGTGAAATATGAGTATTCCAAAACACTTAATTGTGCTCATGAAGAATCTGTACATGGACCAACAGGCAGTTGTTTGAACAGACCATGGTTTAAAATTAAGAAAGATGTGCGACAGGGTTGTATTCTTTCACCATACTTATTCAACCTGTACAGTGAGCAAATAATCCAAGAAGTTGGGTTATATGAAGAAAAATGTGGCATCAGGATTGGAGGAAGACTCATTAACAATCTGTGATATGCATATGATACAAACTTTCTTGCTGAAAGTGAAGAGGACTTAAAATATTTACTGATGAAGATCAAAGAGCACAGCCTTGAATAAGGATTTCATGTCAATATAAAGAAAACAAAAATCCTCACCACTGGACCAATAAACAACATTCTTCTCAACAGAGAAAAGATTGAATATGTCAAGGACTTCATTCTTCTTGGATTTACTATCAACACTCATGGAAGCAGAAGTCAAAAAATCAAACAATGTATTGCCTTAAGCAAATCTGCAACACAAGAGCTTTTGAAAGTATTGAAGAGCAAAGATGTCAGCTTGATGACTAATGTTCACCTGACCCAAGCCATGGTATTTTCAATAACCTCATATGCTTGCGAAAGCTGGATGAGGATGTGAATAAGGAAGACTGTAGAAGAATTGATGCTTTTGAGTTATGGTGTTGGAGGAGAATACTAAAAGTGTCATGGGCTGCCAAAAGAACCACTAGATCTGTTTTGGAAGAAGTGCAGCCAGAGTGCTCCTTGGAGGCCATGATGGCCAAATTTCATCTCTCATACTTCAAACATGTTGTCAGGAGGGACCAGTCACTGGAGAAAGATATCATGTTTGCAAATGGAGGCTCAGAGAAAAAGAGGAAGACCCCCTGCAAGATGGATTGGCAAAGTTGCAGCATCAATGGGCTCAAGCATGGCAACAATTGTGAGGTTGGCCCAGGACTGCGCAGTGTTTTGTTCTGTTGTACATAAGGTCGCTATGAGTCAGCACCGACTTGATGGCACCTAACAACAACAACAATAACATCAGTGTTCCTATAAAGATTTATATAGTTCATATTAGTTATAAATAATGAACTTCCAATTGTTTCTCTTCTCAAGATAGAATGACTATGGCTGGTCATGCACATGACCAAGACAATTCTTACCGAGGCTCCTTCTCTTCCCAGCTAATAAAAGAAGTCTTCTTTTGTTAAAAGAATTAGACTTTTAATTCCCAGCTAATAAAAGAATTAGACTTCTTTTGTTAAACAGACCTTGCTTAGACATGTTTTCCCAATATTGGAGCCAGACACAAACTCCAGTGAACAATAAAAATGTGGTGAAGGAGAAGCATGATTGGTAAAGTAGAAGGCTAGCAAAAAAAAAAAAAAAAGAGGAAGACCCTCAAAAAAATTGATTTAGACCCTCAATAAAATGGATTTATACAATAGCTGAAACAATGGGCTAAAACATAGCAATAATTATAAGGATAGTACAGGACAAGACAGTGTTTTGTTCTGTTGTACATTAATTGGAACTGACTCAATAGAACCTAACACCAACAACAAAGGAGAAACATAGTTGCCTTTTCTTATAGTGAATGAGCTCTGATGGTGCTTTGGGTTATGTAGTGAGCTGTTTTCTGTAATGTTGGTTCAAACTCACCAGTATTCCCACGGAAGATGAGGCACCTGCTCCTGGAAAGATTTATAGTCTTGGAAACCCTATATAGGGTCATTATGGGTCAGAATCAACTTTATAGCAGTGAGTTTGATTTTTTGGTTTATGAAAAATGAAATCTAGTTACAAAAGGAAATGTTTTCACTAGCATGGAGAGTTTTATTGTTATTATTATTGTCATTGGATACAATATAATCAAAAAGCTCTCGAGATGAAGTATGAGGTTATTAAATTCATCATCCTCATTCTATTAATAATTTTCCTACAACCATCACTGTCTCTTTGATATGAGGGTGGTAACGGCGCTTTATCGGGAGGAGGATTTAACTGAGGATGGGGACTGTATAAATTTGATTTATGAAATATTGATGAAAGCATCGTCTTTAAGACAAACTTGGACTGGGAATTGATCTAGTTTTATAGTGTGTGCGATATTCTGTAACTACTAAAATCCAGTAGGGTTTTACTTTGATCATATTTTTTACATAACACTATGCAGTTCACTTGTGTGGATCATAAAAACCATGGATAACATTGAGAAGCAAAGAAATTCCAGAACCCTTAATTATGCTCATGAGGAACCTGTACATAGACCAAGGGGCAGTTGTTAAAACAGAACAAGGGGATAATGAATGGTTTAAAATCAGGAAAAGTGTATGTTAAGGTTTTATCCTTTCACCAAACTTACTTCTCTATGCTGAGCAAATAATCTGAGGAGCTGTATTATATAAAGAAGAACATGGCATTAGGATTGGAGACTCATTACCAATCTGTGATATGCAAAAACACGACCTTACTTGCTGGACGAAAAGAGGACTTGAAGTCATTATTAATGAACATCAAAGATTACAGCATTCAGTATGGATTGCACCTCATATTAAAAAATTGAAAATCCTCACAACTGTACAAATAAATAACATCATGAGAAATGGAGAAAAGATTGAAGTTATCAAAGACTTCGGTACACTCAGATCCACAATCAATGCCTAGGAAGCAGCAGTCAAGAAATTAAAGAACATATTGCATTAGGCAAATCTGCTGCAAAAGAAATCTCTTTAAAGAGCAAAGATATTAGTTTGAGAGATGCCCCCAATACAAGCCATGGACTTTTCAGTCATCTCAATATGCATGTGGAAGGTGGACAATGAATGAACAGGACAGTAGAATGATCAATGCATTTGAATTAGGGTTTTGGAGAAGAATAGTAAAAGTATCATGAAGTGACAGAACAACAAACAAATTTGTCTTGGATACAACCAGGATGCTTCTTAGAAATGAGAATGGTGAGACTGTCCATCATTCTCTGTACATGTTTACAGAAGGACCAGACTTTAGTGAAGGACATTATGCTTGGTAAAGTGGAGGGTCAGCAAAGAAAAGAAAAAGAAGACTCTCGATGAGATGGATTGAAACAGTTGTAGTAATAACAAGTTCAAACATAATAATTATGAGAATAGTGTGAGACTCTGTAGTGTTTGTTTCTGTTATATTATGAGTTGGGTAGGGTTGCTATGAGTTGGAAATGACTCCATGGCACCTAAAACCAACTAACATGCCTTTCAAAGATTCATAGCCAAAGGTTCTGTAGCAGGAGGTCTCGAGCAAAGCAGAAGTAACCATGAAGGACATTCAGAGCAGTGTTTGAAGTCGAAGGCAGTGAAAGAGGAAGGGGAGGAGATAAAGGAAGAGGAAGCTAAAGAAGAGAAAGGGAAAGAAGACAACATAGAGAAGGGGATGAGGAAGAGGAGGAGAAGGAAGAGAAATAAAAGAAACGGGAAGAACAAAGGCCTTACCCTTGGAATTAAAGCTTGGCCAGTCTTTTCTTTATCCCCCCACCACCACTCCCATCCCCCACACAACTACAAAAACTATGAGGTGGGGCCTATGGGAGAGTGGTGATGGTTTAAGAAATCAGCTGGTATATGAGAAGTTCTGAAATTTTTGTTTAGATATTCCCTCCGGATATTCCGTGGGCTATAAAGGACTCTGGAATGCAAAACATGCCTTTGCTTTTCCATTTTTCTTGGTCCTGCTTTTTTTTTCCCCTGATTTCAGATGTACCTTCTGTTTAGGAGATACATTTGACTCCAGAATGGACAGAGCTAATGCAGCCTCCGTTAGATTAAACAGAGCTGCCTGCTGAGTTTAAGCCCAAGAAGGACCAAGCTGCCTTTAGGTTCATTTTAGGTGACACAATCCTTTGGCTAGGAAAAGAAAGGAAGCAGAAATTTAAGGCAGACCCTCCAGCAAGCTTATATTTTTCAAAAGTTTCATTTTTCTGGAGCTGGTCTAAAAGTGTAGCTTAATGCTTAAAAATGGGTTCAAGAGATAGCCTGCTAGAGGTTTGAGTTTTGAATCTGCCACTAATTAACTATGTGGGTTTGGTCAAGTCATTTAACCTCTCTCTCTGTACTTCAGTCTCCTCAGCTGTTTGATGGATATGATAGCAACCTAGTTTTTTAAATTATGTTGTGTTGTTGTTGTTGTTACGTGCTGTGGAGTCGGTTCCGACTCATAGCAACCCTGTACAGTGTTTCTGAGGCTGTAAATCTTTACAGGAGCAGAAAGCCTCATCTTTCTTCCGTGGAACAGCTGGTAGTTTCAAACGGCTGACCTTAAGGTTTACAGCCCGATTCGTAACCACTACACTACCAGAGCTCCATTTTCTAAATTGTTGTTGTTGTTGTTGTT
>NW_006408599.1:4231170-4239301 GCF_000296735.1 Chrysochloris asiatica | reverse complement strand
TACCAGAGCTCCTTTTCTAAATTATAATGAGGATTAATTAAGTTAGTACATGTAAACCATTTGAAACAGTGTCTGGTCTTCAAAAAGTTCCATTAGATCTTTGCTTTTGTTACCTGTTCTTAACATAGTATTCCTTGACGTTTGTTGGTTGAAGTTCAGAAAGACCAGGGCCTAAAAAAAAAAGCTTCAGTAGCAATCTTCATTACATTTGAATTATCCTTACTATGTCTTGTGTGAATGAACATGTCTCTCCTATAAGTTTACTAAATCAGGTTATATTTGCACATTTTAGTCTCCTTGTCCCTTGCATTTTACTTAAGAAACATGTTGATGTGTTGTTCTCTCTTGTAACCATCACCCATTAAATGATGTTCCTTAAAAACAGACTGATACAAAGAACTCTAGCATATAAATTGGTAACAGCCCATCGATTCTGTGGACATATGGGCTTCCGTTGCAACCCACTTCTTGGAAAGTAATCATAATTAAAATAATTTTAACTTGCCTAGGAGATATTTCAACTTGTGTTTACTTGAGTCATAATATTTGGAAAGCACCATTTAAAAAAACAAATGTGTGTTGTATTCTAGGGAAACTGCAGTTACCTGACATAATAATAGCATAGGGGTGAACAATTGATCAAAGGGTGTGGTCAATTACATCACTTAGTGATGCCTTTGCGATACCCAAATCCACATTTCCTTAATTATCATGTTAATTAAGCCAGTTTTTGGATTTAGGCTAAATGATGTGGGTAATGGTGAAGAAGTCTTTTCCTGAGGGCAGATTTACACTCTCAGCTTGGCAGAGTCAACTATTTGCTTTGTGATTGTGGAAACATTTGGAGAGAAACATTAATTTTCCATCCATTAACTTTGGTGGATATGAACACCCCAGAGGGAAAATGTGTGAAGCTGCTTTACAACCTTTTGACTGTTTGGAAGGTAAAAAGTATTTTGAAAACATTTTTCTTTGAAAAGAAAAAAAAAATAGAAAAGGTAAAACAACTCTTCAATTCAAGAATATTCTCTCAGAGACTTTTGTAAATGTTTACACAGCTTAAAAATAAAGCATTTTCTGTAGATATGACCTGTTTAGTGTATTCACTACCTCTTTTTATTGTTGTTTCAGTATGATCAAGTCAGTTACGAATCATAGTGACCTTGTTTCTGAGAAGCAACTGGTGGGTTTGAACTGCTGACCTTTTGGTTATAGTAGAGTATTTATCCTATAGCACCACACCAAGACTACTATTGTTGTTAAGTGCCATTGAATCAGCTCCAACTCATAATGACCCTGTATAGTATTTCCAAAGAAAGGCACGTGGGTTTGAACCAACAACTTTGTGGTTAGTACTCTAGCGCTAATCCTACAGTGCCATACCAGGACACCTAAGCATAGCTTAATTTAATAGTCCAAGTACTTACTAAGCAAGGCTGCTCTTTTTAATTGTATGTTTTCTCCTCTATCAGCCAGATATATTTGGGTTTATCTATTAGGCAAAGGATAAAATTTGGGATTGAGGAGAGAGAAGGAAAGTAAGAGGATAAAATAACTAAAATGATTTCATTTCTGTGTTGAAATTTTAGAATAACTAAAGCCAAACCCAAATTAACAAGATCTTAGAAGTGAGTGTGAATAGATTGAAAGAGAAGATGTTTCAGTGAGGGAAGATAGAATGATGGAGCCAGGTCACATAATCTCTGTGTTCTGGGATGGAACCAACCAAGATGAAGGTAAAGCTATATAACTTTGAATAATTCCTTGTTCAGCCAACAAATAAAAACAGCATTATCAAGCAGCTAGTACATGCCAAGTCCCATGTCATATATGAGGCAGGCAGATGTAGTCTTTTGATCCCTTATAGTTTACAGTTTACTGGGGAAAATGGCAATTAAACAATCAAACACAATACAATCATTACAATTATGATGAATGTGAATGCTAGAGAAGGGAAGAAACTGTATGAGAATGTGGACAAGACAGATTGGCACTTTCAGGGCTGTAAATTTTTAAGGAAGTAGACGGCTACATCTTTCTCCTTTGGAGAAGCTGGTGGGTTTGAACCATCGATCTTTCAGTTAGCAACCTGGTACTTAACCACTGCACCACCAGGACTCTGGTGCTAGGGAAGGGGATGTGAAAGCCCTTGCTGTTGTTGTGAAGTGCCATCGAGTCAGTTCCGAAACCATAGCGACCCTGTATAGGGTCTCTGAGGAGCAGCTGGTGAGCTTGAACTGCTGACATTGCAGTTCAAATGGCTTTGAAGTCTGGTGCATTAACCCACAGCGCCACACCAGGCCTCCACCTTAAGCCCTACTCCACAATATTTGTAGGGCTTTCCTTTGAATTTGTGGCACTGCAGGATAAGAACTGGACTTCTAGCTACAAGGCTGGTGGTTCAAACCTACCAGTTGCTCCATGGAAACCCTTTACAGGATCACGGTGAGTCAGAACTGATTCGATAGTACTTAATATCATCAACAACAACAATACGGATATTGATGACTTCTACCCAACAAGCCTTTTCCTATTCAAGCTATTCTGTATTTCGGGAACCACAATACACTTAACTTAAAAAGGAGGCAGTTAACTTCCTTTTGACTTTCTGGGGTTTGCACAAAATTAAACATAAATTACTACCAGGAATAAAAAAGGGAAAAAAATGTTTATGGACTGGGGAGTCAAATGATCCTAAGTGGGAAACCCTGCTCTGCCATTTATAAAGTACATGAATGTGAGCCAATTCCTTAGCCTTTTGAGACTCAGTTACTTCTCTGTGAAAGGGGGTAAAATGCCCACCTTAGGTGGTCATTAGATGATTCAATGATATCCTGTTTGTGAAGTACATACATGCTTGTGAACTTATCCTTAGCAATTATCTTTCTATGAAACTTTAATTTGCCATCGGTATACTGAAGATAATAATGTTTTTGCTTACCTCAGGGTGTTATTGTAAGGATCATAAAATTGAATGTGTCTGAAACATTTTATAATTTCTAAAGAAATTATGAAAGGTTAAGCCTTATTAGTATTGTTTTGCTATTATTTTGTCGATAATTTCTAGAAGTGCACCTCCTCACATTCCTTTTGGTGAATAAGCAAGCTCTCCAGAATCGTGTAGTTCCTTTCATAGCTATCTCTGGCAACACTGTGGTATAGAAGTGGCGCCAGGAGGCTTGTGGTGAATGATGCGTTAAGTCCACATTGACCCAGGGCAGATTTTAGAATCTATTTTCTCAAGATAAATCCAAGATATCAGCTTGTTGACTGGTAATTTTTGTCCCCATTTTCATTTTTGCATAAAAGCTGAATGTAGACAGGGCAAATGCTGCCTGGCCAAGTAACAAAGAAGTGAGCTGACTTTCACTGTATTGTTGTTATGTTGTTAAGAGTCGTTGACTCAGTTCCAACTCATAGAGACTATGTATGAGCTTCTGAGGAGCAGTTGATGAGTTTGAACTGCAGACCTTGAGGTTAGCAGTCCAGTGTCCATCCACAGACCCCCACCAGGATTCCTTCATTGTATTGTTCCTCTGAAATTATGGTCTATAAAGCAACTCTACTTAATATGTGCTTCTGGATTTGGTGGCGGTGCCAAGAAGTTGGTTCCAACTCATAGTCACCCTGTGCAGGATTTCCGAGGCTCTAAATCATTATGAGAGCAGAAAGCCTCATCTTTCTCCCATGGAACTGCTGGTAGTTTTGAACAGCAGCCCGATTTGTAACCAATCGACCTGCGAACCTCAGGTTCAGCAGTTCGAAACTACCAGCTGTTCCGCGGGAGAAAGATGAGGCTTTCTGCTCCCGTAAAGAATTACAGCCTCGGAAACCCTGTGCAGGGTCACTATGAGCCAGAACCAACTCCACGGCACATAACAACAACAACACTACCATATGGGTATATCTAATCTATGATTCAGTCCATTCAAAATCTGGCTGAAAGACCTTTCTTGACAATTAGGTAGATTTGGAGGTCACCATGTACGCTGATTTGAAAGGCACTGATCATACCCCCTAATTATCCCTCCCACAGCCACACAGTGCCTTGAATTCAATCTTAAATTTAGTTCCTTTGGACTTTCATGGCATTTCTGTGACAGAAATCTTCAGAGAGGAAATGAGGTAAACACAGAAATAGAGACACAATGCTGTCTTAAATCTTGTTTCCCTAGGAATTTGGACATGCAATGGATGTTTGCAAAGCAATGCTCAACTCTGAGAGCAGGAAAATGAGGAAGTATTGCTGTGCAATTCAAGGCAGATATGAATTGCTAAAGGTTTGTTTAACTTATTCTGAGAATAAGGAACAAGGAAACTGAGGTCTGACACAAGACACACCCTGTTCTCCAAGGTCAAAAGCAAAATTAGGGACAGAGCCCCATCTCAGTGTTCCATCTTGGCATCTTGTCTGGTAAATATCCTCCTGACCCAATGACTGTCCTGATGCTCAGAGGTCCTTGGAACCAGAGGGGATCCCCCGTCTGCATTCAGCCCTAGGAAAGTCAGAGCTTCAGCTGATTCCTGTACTATTTTTGGTGTCCCAACTGTCCTCAGGATGGAGTAAGAGATGCTGATGTTTATGTTTCTTTAAAAGAGAGAGACCAACTTGCTGAAACATAAAAATTAAAAAATCACAAATATACCAACTCGTATCAAGGAGACTATCTGGCAGAAAATGCATTCCCCTGAAGGGGAAATGGGATTAAACAAGTGATGAGGCAAAGGCACGGATCAGCAATGATCATTTTTAAACTGAGAAGTGGCTGGGTTTATGCTCTGCAGAATGAAACGTTAGGTTAACTGTTATCAAATGTAAAAACACATTTCCTCTGTAAGTGCAGAAACTTTGCCTTGCCTGCATCACTACGATGAAGTGGGAAAATACAACGGATCCATCAGTTATTGAGCGGGGAGGAGGGTGGAGTCAAATAATAATAGTTAGCTATGGGGCACCTATTATGGGATGAAAACTCCACATTAAGGACCTTTTTTTTTTTTTTACAACATCTCAACTTAGCTCATTACCCTATTTTACAGATGAGACAACTAAGACTCAGAAACTTGACTCAAATCACAAAGATAAGGAGAATCAGAAATCAGGTCAATATGATCTCTAAAATCCCAGTAGTTTACATTGCTTCCAAAACAATAGTCAATGCATGCTCTGGTCGCACACCTCTAGGTCCTGTTTTAACAAACCTTTCTAGTCCTGTCTCTCAGCCTCAAAGATTCTCTGTGTCTGTTTCTTCATCTTTTTAATGGATACTGTGAGGGTAAAAATGAGACCATGGATGTGAAAACAAATTTATAGGTAGATGAAATGTGGTGGAAATGAGCCATTTACTTCATACTATAATCTCTGTGGGAGTCCTGGTGTGGTGCGGTGAGTTAATGCGCCAGACTGCGAAGCCATTTGAACTGCAAGGTCAGCGGTTCAAGCTCACCAGCTGCTCCTCAGAAACCCTACACAGGGTCACTATGGGTCAGAATTGACTCGATGGCACTTCACAACAACAATAATCTTTGTGATCATATTCCACTATGAAAAGTATTGTTATATGGAAAATCATGTGTGCCTGTCTATGTATGTACATTTAAAGAATGGATTAAAAAATCCTTTGAGAGGGTTTTCTATGATGGTCTTTAGGTAATGTGTGCAATGGTTTCTATAGGGACTAGAAGGTGTATTTGGTGGTGGTGGTGATTGTGTGCTGTGGAATCAGTTCTGACTTACAGATACCCTGTACAGGATTTCAGAGGCTGTAAATCTTTTGGGGAGAAGAAAGCCTCCTCTTTCTCCCTTGGATCAATTGATAGATTTAAGCAGCTGGCCTTAAGGTTAACAGCTCAACTAGTAACCTACTATGCTATCATGGTTCCTGGAAGTTACATTTTCTTGTTGTTGCTAAGCGTTGTGGAGTTGGTTCCTACTCATAGTGACCCTGTATAAGGTTTCCAAGGAGTGGTGGATTTGAACCACCATCTTGCAGTTCAAATCGACCTTGCTGTCAGTGCTACAGCACCATGCCAGAAGGTGCATTTAGATATTAGTAGATAAATGTAAAGACATTTAACTTATAGAAAAATACCCGTGTATAAGTGAAATGTAGCTGCATTGAGGAAAAACATTTTTGTTTTCTTTCATTATACAAAGTAATTAACAGGGTTCAAAGGAGAGAGCAATGACAGAAAAGAGCCCTTGGCTAGGAGTTTGTGTTGACTCCATTCCCAACTAACTATGTGTCTTGGTACAAATCACTTTGCCTCTGGGAACCTCAGTCCTTTCATCTTAGGTTAAATAGTTGCTCACATCTTATGCAAACCAAAGTTCTACCAAACCCACCAGCAATTTTTGCTGCTGTCAACTTAGCCCAAAAGGGTAGCAGGCAAGGAGTCCCACTCATTTAACAAACATCTTTTTGTCATTATTGCAAAACAGCCACCACTTCAGGCTCAGAAGAGGTCCCTAAGATCAAGAAGGCAGTGTTGGGCTGTGCTGATTGGTGGTGCAGAAGGATTATAAAGCCCCGCAAGAGAGCCATTGACTTGGAAAAGTTTCCTGTTCATGGTCGTTTTCAGTAAAAATATAAAAGAATGCAATTCATCTTCTTTCTTATTATTTTCTCTTTTTTCCCAAAGAATTGAAAGGCGAAAATAAGAACCAGTATTTCCTGGGGTGAGTTGTAAGGCAAAGAAGGAAGAAGCATCTTCTCCTGCCTGCTTCCAAATGAATAGTCATGCATGCTGATACAACAGGCAGAGAGCATCCCTGTCTTCCCAGCAGGCACAGACATATGCAGGCAGTTAAGCGGAGCACAGCTGGACCTTCTTGCTTAGAAAAATCATTGCTAAAGTCATCAGTGAAGGTGGACCAGGCAGGCAGTTAGTGCAAGAGTCAATCTGACAAAGAGGCCTGGTGCCCTTTACCTCTTTTCTTTCTTTACCTACTTTCCTTATTTTCAACCATCTCCTTTAATTCCCTGTTCTGCTTTCTTGTGCTCTGTGTCTGCTCCCATCATCCCATCCTATTTTCCTGCTTTTATCTCACCCCTGATTTCTGCCTTCTTTTTTGGTTTCTCTCCTATTCCTCCTCTTCCTCTCTCTTTTCTCACTCTCTCTCAACTTCCCATCTTCATTTGTTCTCCTTTTAACATCCCTTATTTCATTCTATGCTTGCCATCTTGATTTTCTTCCTTTCCCCATCATTATTGGTGCTGTCTATAATATAGGAGTCCTGGTGTGGCACTGTGGGCTAATGTGCTAAATTGCAGTCAGTTTGAACCTCAAGGTCGGCAGTTCAGCTCACCAACTGCTCCTCAGAAACCCTATACAGGGTCACTATGGATTGGAATCAACTCAATGACCCTTAACAATAACTACATCTAAGACAATGAATTATGAGAGTTCAAAGGAGACGGCAAAGACAGAAAAGAAGTCCTACATTAGGAGAAAAGGAAACCAGAGCAAACACATAAATGAGCACATTCGAGATGTTACATTGTTGGCCACATCTCCTACCAGAGCAGGCAATTGGAAGACCAAGTCAGGAGACCAAGTCAAGGCAGCCAGTGGTGTTAGGAGGTGAGGAGACAGAGATGTCCACTGGAACTGTCTATGAGTAAGTAATAAAGAACATAATATGAAGGTGGAAGCAAGGAAATCTAGGGTGATACTTAAATTGAGTCTAATATCCTTCACTGAGAATCTGACACATAAGGATCCATACAACTTCACCATTCGCATTGTGTTATTCTCTCATGTGGGGCCAATTACCCTTCTCAAGATTCATGTTTTTCATTAGCTACATGGAATGAAGAGCACTTATCTCAACCATCTCAATGGAAAGCAGTATAGTCAAAAGCGTGGTGTGTTAGCTGTTGACACATGGCTTCCAATTGCAAGTTCTTTCCTTTGTCCACCAAAGATCCTATACTTGCACTCACCAATCCTAGTTGACCAGAGTCTGAATGTTTCACACCTTTCTCTTGCTTGTGTGGTGTGTTTGTATGTTTGTTTGTATATATCTGTATGTATGTGCTGATTAATATATTTTCTGGCATTCCAGTCATTCAATAATTAAAATGGCTATCATTTACTGAATGGTATAAATGTGAAAAAAAAAAAAAAA
>NW_006408599.1:4207821-4230995 GCF_000296735.1 Chrysochloris asiatica | reverse complement strand
AACCAATAGATCTGTGTTGGAAGAAGTGCAGCCAGAGTGCTCCTTGGAGGCCAGGATTGTCAAACTTCATCTCTCATTCTTTGGACATACTGTCAAGACGGACCAGTCACTGGAGAAGGATATCATGTTTGATAAGGTAGAGGGCCAGAGAAAAAGAGGAAGACTCCCAGCAAGATGGATTGGCAAAGTGGCAGCATCAGTGGGCTCAAGTGTGGCAACAATTGTGAGGTTAGCCCAGAACCAGGCAGTGTTTTGTTCTGTTGTGCATAGGGTTGTTATGAGTCAGTACTGACTCCATGGCACCTAACAACAACAACAATAATGTAACTGTGCTAAGATTTTTTTTTTTTTACTTTATCCCATTTTAACATATAATAACCCTACAAAGAAAACATTATTCTCTCCATTTTCATATAGGAGAAATCCGAGGCTTGGAGAGATGCATAAACTCTCCTAGTATGAAATAGATCATCCGGGAGTCCCAGAAAGAGTCTGTTCTGCCAGTCTTCTTCCAGGCTTCATTGGTATTCAGGAAGGTGATTCTTCCTCAGGTTGGGAGACTTTCCTCATAACCCTTCTTTATTCTCAGTGTGTTCTTGGCCTCATTTGATTCCAGGACTTTGAAAATCAGAGAGGTAACCTGAGGTACTTAAGGCCATGCAGAAGGTTGGGCCCACTATAAGATAACCTCATATGCATATGAAACCTAGACAGTGAATAAGGAAGACCACAGAAGAAATGATGCTTTTGAGTTATGGTGTGGGAGGAGAATATTGAAAGTGCCATGGACTGCCAAAAGAACCAATAGATCCATTTTGGAAGAAGTGCACAGCCAGAGTGCTCCTTGGAGGCCATGATGGGCAAACTTCGCCTTTCATACTTTGGACATATTGTCAGGAGGGACCAGTTGCTGGAGAAGGATATCATGTTTGGTAAGTAGAGGGTCAGAGAAAAGGAGGAAGATCCCCAACGAGATGGATTGGCCAAGTGGCAGCATCAATGGATTTAAGCGTGGCAACAGTAGTGAGGTTGGCCCCGGATTGGGCAGTGTTTCGTTCTGCTGTGCATAAAGTCACTATGAGTCAGTACTGACTCGATGGCACCTAACAACAACAACATAATACTATTTTGATTTCATGGGTTAAAGGGAAAGAAGAGAGAAACTGAAAACAATCCTTGGTCATTTTTAATGTATTATTTTTGTCTTAGAATTTTTACTTAACATTGAAATAGCTCCCTGCCCCTCCTCTTCCCACACCTAGAATGGCAAACCAAAAGCAAGGAAATGGGAGGAAATCTATTAATATAAGATCATTGCTACTTTATGGTAATTAAAAGCAATAAATATTCTTGCCCACAATGCTAAAATTCTCAAATAGCCAGTGGGTCAATACTGTTTCCCTGGTTAGGATGGTAATAAATCTTTATTCCTTTTGAGTCAAAATAAGGAAGGGGTTTTATTCATGAATTCCATGACCTGGTACTGTGACATTTTCAAAACAAACACGCCTGGAATGAAGAGTTTCTCTACCAAGTGTGTTTATGTGCCCTCTTCCAACTTGCTTCCCCTGCCACTAAAGGGACTGTCCTTCTATGGCCTTTTTATTAATGCAACTGCAATGTCCATCTCCTGTGCTGTGAAGGTAAAGGGCTTGGCATGTCCACTCTCCTCCTCACCATCATGGAAGCCCAGAGCATTCTCTAATCCAGCTGAAAAGATGGTGATCACATCTGGTCCTGTCAAACTCCTCTTCTTTCTCAAACGTTGTTGCTAGACATCAAAGGGCTCTAGCAAATGAAGGCAAGTTTTGACTTTTTTCCCCCTTTTTAATCCAGGCCAAAATTCGTTATCATTTTTTCTGAAAATGGATGTTCTTCCAGCTCCAGTTCTAACAATGGCTTTATGTTCACCTGTCATTCAGACTGCTCACCAGGAAGCTAGATGTTTCTGACCCCTTTGTGGGGTGGAAGAAAGGGTAAAACTTTCAGACAAACTCCTGGCTAAGCCCTTCCCTTCAGAGGTTCATTTAAGGGAGGCTTTGTGACTGTTAAGGAGCCATAGGGGCACAGAGGGTTAAGCACTGAGTTGTTAACTGGAAGGTTGGTGGTTCAAACCCTTTTTAAACAACATAAAAGATGACTATATACATGTTACCTCACTAGATGGAATACATAGAAATCAAATTGACTCCATCTGTGGAAAGAGACAGTGGAAAAGTTCCATTTCATGGAACATAAAACAAGTCCATGAGAACCAAAATATGACCTTAACTACACTCCACCTGAATTTAGAAACCATCTCAAGAACAGATTTTATGCATTAAACATTAATTACCAAAGGCTAGAAGAGTTATGAGATAACATCAAGAACATCATACCAGAAGGAAGCAAAAGGTCATTAAGAGGACTATAAAGAAAGAAAAGACCAAACTGGATGTCTGAAGAGACTGCCAAACTTGATCTCCAGCATGGAGATGCTAAAGCAATTGGAAGATATAAGGAGGTAAAAGAGTTGAGCAGAAATTTTCAAAGGGTAGGTCGAGAAGACAAAGTTGAGTATTATAATGAAATATGCAAAGACCTGGAGTTAAAAATCCAAAAGGGAAGTATATGCCCAGCATTTCTCAAGCAGAAAGAACTGAAGGAAAAAATCAAGCCTCAACTTGAAATATTGAAGGGTTCTGTGGGGAAAATATTGAATGATGCAAAAAGCATCAAATGAAAATGGAAAGAATACACAGAGTCACTGTACTAAAAAGGAAATGTCGATGTTCAACCATTTCAAGAGCTAGCATATGATCATGAGCCAAGTTACTGAAGGAAGAAGTCCAAGGTGCACTGAAGTCATTGACAAAGAACAGGGCTCCAGGAGCTGATGGGATACAAATTGAAATCTTTCAACAAACTGATACAATGCTGTACATAGGATAGCTACGACTGGATACGGACTTGATGGCACCTAACAACAATAACAACAACCATAGGGTCACTGTGAGTCAGAAGTGACCCAATGGCAATGGGATTTAGTGTGTTGACTGTCAAGGCCCTTGGGTAGCACAAATGGAATGTGCTTGGTATCCTGGTGTGGTACTTGAGGATGAGCACTGGACAGTTAACCACAAAGTAGGTGGTTCAAATCCACCAGTTGCTCCTTGGAAACCCAATATAGGGTTGCTATGAGTCAGAACTGGCTCTATAGCCCTTGATAGCAACAATAACAAACCAAAAGACTGGCAGTTCGAATCCACTTAGCAGAGCTATGGAAACAAGGTATGACAATCTACTTTCATACGGTTGTCGTCATGAAAACCCTGAGAAGCATTTCTACTCTGACACACATGTGTTCGCCATGACTCAGAATCAATTTGATGACAGAGGTTTACATGTGTCCTTTAGGAAGACATTTCATTCCCCTGTGCCTCAATTTTCTCATCTACAAATGTGTGGATTTAAGTATTTTTAAGGTCCTTTCACACTTCGAATTCCATGATTGCATGAAACACACCATCTGTACGAAGTCCTATTTGGTAATCAGTCCTGGGGGAGAGCAAGAGATAGAAAAAGCTGCAGCTCCTCTCAGGTTGAACTGCTCTTATAAACCCACTTTCCTCCATTTGGCAAACACAGTTCTGCCTGTGCTTCCTTAGAATTGAGTTTTTATATAAAGTTTATGTTAAATTCAAGTTGCCTTGAAAACACCACTCTTGTTAGGGTGAGTCCGGGGTGACTTTAACATTTAGCTAACACAGCACAAAGTGTATCTGACTAACTTAGAGACAAATGTATGGATGTTCATAAGACTCACCCAAATAGTAAAATTCCGAAAAAGCTTCTGGTCCAATTTATGCCTATGGAATAATGCACAGTTTCTTTTCTGCAGGGGAGAACCATATTAGAGAATAGGTTTGTTGAATAAAATAGACCCTTTTCATGCGTATTTATAGAATCATAGGTAGGCTGTGGGATGTTTTATGCTAAAGAGAGCTCTGGATAAATAGCAAGGAATGTCAGGAATAACAGAATACCTGTGAATAACACTACAGAAAATTGCTGACTAAATTGTAGAAAACCTTGTTGTTATGCATGTCACCAGAGTCTCAGTCCATTATTTAATGCCACACTTGTAAATTTGTAGCACTTTGCACTTTTTTCTTTGGAAAATCTAGGCAGCATGAGAAGGTGGGTTTGCATTGAATCTGGACTTCAGGAACAATTTGGTTGGTTACTTATGTGCCATGGAGTCGGTTTCAACTCATAGTGACCCTGTACAGGGTTTCCAAGGCTGTAAATCCTTATGGGAGCAGAAAGCCTCATCTTTCTCTCATGGAACAGATGGTAGTTTCAAACTGCTGACCTTGCAGTTCGCAGCCTGATTCATAAGCATGGTGGACCTTAAAAATGGATACAAAGCCAAGTGGAGACTCAGAGGCAATGCCAAGCCCCAGCACTGCTTCAGTGAAGGAAAGGATCCGAATTCACAACCCAGCCTTACTTCTGATGAGAATCTACCTTATCCTAAAGGGTCAACTATATATATATATATATATATATATATCTTCCTTCAATCCTGATACCACATTTTTCTTCATAGATCCAGCTTCTTGAATGATTTGCTCAGCATACAGGTTGAATAAGTATGGTGAAAGAATAAAACCTTGTCGCACACCTTTCTTAATTTTAAAACATTCATGTTCCCATGTTCTGTTCAAACAACTGCCTCTTGGTCCAGGTACAGTTTCCTCATGAGCACAATTAAGTGTTCTGGAATACTCATACTTCACAACGTTGTGCAGAGCTTGTCATGATCCACACAATCGAAAGCCTTTGCGTAGTCAATAAAACACAGGTAAACATCTTTCTGATATTCTCTGCTTTCAGCCAAGATCCATCGGACATCAGCAATGATAGCCCTCATTCCACGACCTCTTCTGAATCGGGCTTGAACCTCTGGAATTCTCTGTCAATGTATGATTGTAGCCATTTTTGTATTACCTTTAGCAAAACTTTACTCTCATGAGATATCAAAGAGATTGCCCAATGATTTCCGCATTCTGTTGGGTCACCTCTCTTTGGAATGGGCACAATTATGGATTTCTTCCAATCAGTCAGCCAGATAGTTGTCTTCCAAATTTCTTGGCAGAGATGAGTGAGTACCTCCTGTGCCACCTCACTTGCTTGAAAGATTTCAATTTTTATCCCATAAATTCCTGGTGCGTTGTTCTTTGCCAATTCCTGCAATGCACCTTGGATTTCTTCCTTCAATATCATTGGCTCTTGATCAGATGATGCCTTTTGAAACAGTTGAACAGTAACCATTTCCTTTTGGTACAGTGACTCGGTGTACTCCTTCCATCTTCTTTTGATGCTTTCTGCATCATTCAGTAATTTGCCCAGAGAATCTTTCAATAATGAAAGTCAAGGCTTGAATTTTTCTTCAGTTCCCCCAGCTTGAGAAATGCTGTGTGTGTTCTTCCTTTTTGTTTTTCTGATTCCAGATCTTTGCACATTTTGTTGTAATATTTGGCTATATCTTCTTGAGCTGATCTTTGAAATTTTTTGTTTAACTCTTGTACCTGCTCATTTCTTCCATTTGCTTTAGCATCTCTATGCTGGAGAGCAACTTTCAGTGTCTCTTCTGACATGCATTTTGAACCTTTTCTTCCTTTCTTGTCTTCTAAATGACTTTTTACTTTCCTAAGTATGATGTTCTTGTTGTCATCCCACAACTCTTCTGGTCTTCGGTCTTTACTGTTTAATGTATCAAATCTGTTCTTCAGATGATCTCTAAATTCAGGTGGGGATATATTCAAGGTCATATTTTGGCTTTCGTGGAGTTGTTTTCATTTTCTTCAGCTTCAGTTTGAATTTGCATATGAGCAATTGATGGTCTGTTCCACAGTCTGCCCCTGGCCTTGTTTTCACTGATGATATGGAGGAAGACTCATCAACAACTTGTGATATGCAGATGATACAACCTTGCTTGCTGAAAGTGAAGAGAACTTAAAACATTTACTGATGAAGATCAAAGATCACTGACTTCAGTATGGATTGCATCTCAATGTACAGAAAACAAAAATCCTCACCACAGGACCAATAAACAACATTCCTACCAATGGAGAAAAGATTGAAGTTGTCAAGGACTTTATTCTTCTTGGATCTACTATCAACATTCACAGAAGCAGCAGTCAAGAGATCAAACAACATATTGTATCAAGCAAATCTGCTGCACAAGACCTTTTTAAAGTGTTGAAGAGCAAAGATGTCAGCTTGAGGAATAAGGTGAGCCTGACTCAAGCCATGGTATTTTCAATAGCCTCATATGAATGTGAAAGCTGGACAGTGAATAAGGAAGACCATAGAAGAATTGATGCCTTTGAGTTATGGTGTTAGAGGAGAATATTGAAAGTACCATGGGCTGCCAAAAAACCTATAGATCCATTTTGGAAGAAGTGCAGCCAGAGTGCTCCTTGGAGACCAAGATGGCCAAACTTCGCCTCTCATACTTTGGACATATTGTCAGGACAGAGCAGTCGCTGGAGAAGGATATAATGTTTGGTAAGGTGGACAGTCATAGGAAAAGAGGAAGACCCCCAGCGAGATGGATTGGCCAAGTGGTAGCATCGATGGACTCAAGCACGGCAACAATAGTGAGGTTGCTCAGGATCGGGAAGTGTTTCGTTCTGCTGTGCATAGGGTAGCTGTGAGTTGGTACCGACTCGATGGCACCTAACAGCAACAACAATATATATATTTAAGAGTTATCTTAGTTTCTCAATGGAATTAGAATGTGAGAAAATAACATTTAAAAGTCTAGATGGCTCAGGCAGTTTGTGATCTAAAGTTTGGTAGTTCAAATTTACTCAGCAGCTTTATGGAAGAAAGCCCTTCCATAAAGATTATAATCAAGAAAACTCTATCGAACAGTTCTCCTCTAACATATGGGGTCACCATGAGTAGGGGGCCAACTTGATGACAACTAGCAACAACAATAACAGAAACATAATATATGTCGAACACACAGATACAAATGAGTACATATGAAACTGGTGAGATCTCAGTAAGGTAGGTAGATGGTAACCGTATCAACTTCCTGGTTTTGATATTATACTATATTACATTACTTGCTACCGTTTGGAAAACTAGGTGAAGGGTATGTGGGATGTCTTTATTATTTCTTCTGATATCATGTGCATTAACAATTGTTACAAAGTAATTATTCAATTTAGGAAAATTCACTATTAGTCAAACTCCTTTATTTTATAGAGGAAGACACTGAAGCCCAGGATAAGCAACAAAGAACTGGCAGAGTCAGTATAAGAACCCAGAGTGACTGGCTCCTTGTTTTGCAGTTTTTCCAAAATACAGTGCTGTTAAAATCTCTTAGATCAGAAAGTTCATGGAAGTATGTTGTTGTTGTTGTTGTTAAGTGCTGTTGAGTCAGTTCTGACCCATAGCGACCCACTAGAGGGTTTCTAAGGAGTGACTGGTGAGCTTGAACTGCCAACATTGCAGTTCAAACCGACTGTGCAGTATAGCTCATTAACCCACAGCGCCACACCTGGACTCAGGCCACCCCTTTTTCATAAAGCAGATCCTAGTGTCTAGCACAGTGCCTATTGAATAAGTATTTGGGGAAATAAGAAAAAGAAGGAAGAAGAAAGATAGAGGGAAGGAAGAGGAAAGGAAGGAATGAAGAGCAGGAGGAAAATTGGAGAGATTTTCCTTAGAGAGTTGATTCCACTGGTGATATGAGGATTTGGTCATCACCAGTATGGAACCATGGGTAGCCACTAGAAAATGACATATGGTGGCCATGAAGAATGAAGGGGGGCGGAGGGTCTTGTAATCAGTTGGTGTGAACTTGAAAAGTTGAGGAAATGACCTTAAAGTGAAAGAAAATTCTCATCCTGCCTCCCCTGTTAAGAGATAGGCAATGTCAGATAAGGACAGCATTTCTCAAATAACATTCAGTACTTTAGTCATTAATTTCTGCCCTGTGTATATTTTACTTATAACATTACACAGTCATTGTCTTTGTGTAAGTTGATTCAGGTCGAACATAATAAACAAATATTTGCATAAAATAAAAATTCTGCCTGTGTACTACATAAAGCTGTCTGGTGCTTCATCAGTGGTGCACATGGAACACTTTGTTAAAAAGAGAGGAAAAGAGCAAAGGGTATTCTGGGCAGGGGAAAGTGTCTGAACTAAGGCAAAAAAGCTTGAAGGAACATGATATATTCCTAGCCATGACTTACTACAGTGTTGGGTACTTAAAGAAGAAAAGGGTGAGAGATGTGAGTGATGGGGCTGGAAGAAAAGGTCAGGGGCAGACTGTGAAGGAAGGAATTGAAATAACCAAAGTCCACTCCAGTTCCTTTGTTATCGCTTATTCAGGCAGAAGAACTGGGCAAGTGTCCTGGGGACTGCATGTTCTCATTCTCTCCCTCAACTACAGAAGTGTGGGCAGTCATGTGTGGCTGCATTAACACTACACGACTAAAACCAATCCCCTAGTCCATTCCTGTTGCACACCTCGCCGCCTCCACTGGTTCCATACACTGATTTGCATCCAGGCAGGTTGTGTAAACAAGGCTGTTAGGGGAATATAAATAAACCACAGCCTGGGTTGTGGTTCAATATTCTGGTCTGGGGAAATAAGAATTTCCACTTATCTCCCATGGCAAGGAGGAGCCTCTTAGCTGCTCACACGCTGTCTCCTTCTCCATCCCATGATGCTGGTGCTGATTCTTAGTGCTGGATGGTTTCCTCCCACCTGCCTTCTCCTCCAATCCTGCCTTCACAGTCACAGATGCTAACTTGCTGAGTTGTTCTCAGGTCCTCTGGGAAGACTGTTCAAACAAACAGGCTGAGCTCCCTTAAGGGAGATTTCCCCATCTACACTATGACTTTCTCAAGTTATCTAGTGCTGCAGAAACACCACAAGGGGATGGCTTTAACAAATAGGAATTTATTGTACAGTAATTTAGGATGCTGGAAGTCCAAGTTCAGGGTGCCAGCTCTAAAGGAAAGCTTTCTTTCTCTATGGACTCTGTGAGTAGTCCTTTCAACATATTGTGTCTGGCATTCCTTGGAGACCACCATGTGTCTTGACATAAATCTTCCTCTGAATCTAGGAGGTACTCAGCACAGGGATCCTGGGCACAAAGGATGCACTCCATTCTTGGCTCCTCTTTCTTGGTGGTACTGAGGTACCTCCATCTCTGCTCACTTGTTTAATCTTTTATATTTCAAAATAGATTGACTCAAAATACAACTTAATCCTGTAGGTTGTATCCTACCTCATTAACATAACTGTCTCTTATACTTACTCATTAACGTAATTTGTTGTTGCTGTTAAATGCCTTCGAGTCAGTTCTGACCCATAGCGACACTCTATAGGATTTCTGAAGAGCAGCTGGTGAATTTGAACCACTGACCTTGGGGTTCAAATGATTTTGCAGTCCAGTGCATTAACCCACAGTGTTACTACACCAGGGCTCTCATTAACATAATAGAGGTTACGATTTACAACACACAGCATAATCATATCAGATCACAAATTGAAGGATAATTACATAATACTGAGAATCATGACCTAGCCAAGTTGAAACATATTTTGGGGGAGCACAATTCAATCCATAACAGTCATGAATTTTATCTCATACTATTGCGAACTCAGTCTCTGGTTAAGGTAAGCTGAGGTGAACAACAGAGCTGCTCAAAATCCATACAGCCTTGAGTATGGGTTCAATGCAGCTCCACTGTGTAACTGTGTTAACCTTGGGCATGTTACTTAAACTTACTGAACTGTTGATTTATTCCTATCTATCGGGCTGTGAACCTAAAGGTCAGCGGTTCGAAACTACCAGCTGCTCCGCGGGAGAAAGATGAGGCTTTCTACTCCCGTAAGGATTTACACCCTCGGAAACCCTGTACAGGGTCGCTATGGGTCGGAACCGACTCGATGGCACACAACAACAACAACAACATAACATGGAGATGATAAACACTGGATTGCTAACTACGAGGTCAGCAGTTCCAACCCACCAGCCTTTCTTTGGAAGAAAGATGAAGCTTTCTGCTCCCACAAAGATTTATTCAGAAACCCTATACACTGTCTCTATGACTTGGAATTGAATTAATATCAGTAGGTTTGGGTTTAGGATTATTGGGAGGAAGAAATGTTATCTCGTATAGTAATTGTGTAGCATTTTACTGGATATAGCAAGTGGTGTGATGCTGCAGGATAAGCACAAGACTGATAACTGCAAGGTTGACCGATCAAAGCCTCCAACTGTTCCTGGGAAATAAGTTGGAGCCCACTTTCCAGCACTTACCAATGACAACAACAACAAATCAGTTGCAACTATTGTTAGTACTATTTTGGTGATGGTGGTGATAATATGATGCTAGTAATAATGATGATCCCTGTGTGATCAACTGAATTAAACCAAAGTATTGATACTTATACTTTATATCCCTGCTGACCCATGTATAATATTGGTTTAAAATGATAGGAGGAGACAAGGGCACAAAAGCATTGAAAAACATCTTCAATGAGGTAGTAGAAACTCAGGGCCTAGAATTTGAAGGCCAGTACTAAAATTCTAACATAATCTCTTAAAAACTATGAGACTTATGCCAAGTTCTCAAAAGTGTAGCTTCAAGTAACTTGTCTCCAGAGGTAGATAAGAGGATCAAGTTAGATGATGTGTTTGAAATCTATGTATTAAGAGTAGATATAGATGTAGATGTAAACAATTTGCTGGGCACTGTGTGAGAAAAGTATCTCAGCTCAGAAGGCTTATTCTCTGCTCATTCTAATTTCATTAAATACGTCTTTTCATTTTACTTGTGCTTTATTTCTTAAATCTGCCCCTAAAATACTTTGGAGAAGTAGTTATAACATAAATCCTAAATAAATAAAATCATATTGTGCTTTCATGATAGATAAAAATAAAATCAATTTGGCTTTAAGGTGGAGTGTGGCAGAAGCACATGGATAGCATCATATGTATATTATTTCATTTATAAACATCAAGAATAATTTTTTAACAGCAGTCTTATAAGACACATGCCTTTTCAGAGATTGAACCAATTCATATTTCTTAGTAGAGTGAGACTGTTAAGTAAATACCTACCAATCATTAAAAGTGTATTTGCTGAGAAGCAGTATGTGGCTGAGAATGTGGAACTGTGTATTTGATCACTAAGTGAAAACAGACAGCTCTTTCCATAATAAATGTTGGCCAAATCCTAGCAATTCTACCCTGAAAGATTCTCCAGTCAGTTCATGTCCACACCACAATGACTCCTACACCTTGTTACTATATTCTTTCTTTCCAACTGCCATGCTCTGCCCTGTGATCTCTTGCATGACATTTCCTTACTCAAACAATCCCTTGGGTTCCATTTTCCCAATAATAAAATTTCTATTTATTAGTTTATCCTTCAAAATCTTTCACAACCAGAACAAACAACTTCACTCTGCTCCAACCTACCCAACCTCTGGGGGCCAGCCAGTGGTCCTATTTCTCAGGTCTAGACAGAGGAAAAGATGGCTGGGATTCCAAACACAAAATCTTCTAGCAGCTGCCAAATCTGCTTATGATTCCAAAGAAAGATACATAAACACTCAGGCTACAGAGTCCAACAGTTTCACTGGCCTCAGACTGGGTAAGTCTTAGACTGACTCACCACTCAGAAATTCTATTTCCTCTGTAATATAATGGGAATCATAGGAGGAGTCACTTCAAAAGTTATTTTTGTAGGAATTAAATTGGAGTATATATATATATATATATTCCCATTTATTATATATATATAATACTTAGAATTGTGCATATCACATGGCAAGAGCTTAATACATTACCTAGGATTATCTGTCTCTTGTAAGAATTTGCTCTCAGATTCTATGTGGACAGCTAGTCCTAGCGAATGCTTGATTCCATGCAAACCTTAAAGACTTCCAGGCATATTGAGCCTAAGATACAATATCAAAGCAGGCTCAGGTCCATGCTTGGTTCCTGTCCCCAAATCCACACCTTAACTACTTCCCATGAGGTCCTATGACTTTAATGACACTTGAAAGCATGAAAGATAAACCCAGAAAAAAATTCAACCTAGTAGTCAATAAAGCACAAGTAAACATCTTTCTGGTATTCTTTGCTTCAGCCAAGATTCATCTAATGTCAGTAATAATATCCCTCATTCCATGTCCTCTTCTGAAACTGGCTTGGACCTCTGGAAATTTTCTGTCAATGTATGGTTGCAGCCATTTCTGCAAAGTTTCTTTAGTACAACTTTACTCACAAGGAATATCAATGATATTGTCCAATGATTTCTATATTCCATTGGGTCACCTTTCTTTGGAATGGGAACAAATACAGACCTCCTCCAGTCATTTGTCCTTCAAATTTCTTGGCATACATGAGTGAGTGCCTCGAGTGCCACCTCACTTTGTTGAAAGATTTCAAATTGTATTCAATCAATATCTCGTGGCTTGTTCTTTGCCAATAACTCAATGTACCTTGGATTTCTTCCTTCAGGATCATTGGTTCTTAATCAAATATTTCCTCTTGAAATGCTTGAGCAATGACTATTTGGTTTTAATACAGTGACTCTGTATATTCCTTTGGTCTTCTTTTGATGCTTTCTTCATCATTCAGTATTTTGCCTATAGAACTACATCTTAACTGCTAAACCACTGAGAGTCCTAGCCCAGTCAAGTTGACACAAACCTTAACTATCATCATGGTTTACCCTTGTCAACTTGGCACTTGTACCCATCTCCCTAAACCATTCATAATCTTAAACGAAGACAATTATAAATTCTGACTTGTACCTAACATGATACAACTAACATACATATGACCAAAAATGCACTAACCAAGCTATAATATTTCTGTTATGGTTGTTATGTGCCGTGGAGTCGGTTCCGACTCATAGCGACCCTGTACAGGGTTTCCGAGGCTGTAAATCTTTATGGGAACAGAATAGCACTAGATATTTAAGAGTCAAAGGGACAAAGGAGATGCTCTTAAGATACAAAGTCACAGCTCAAGAACAAAGGTGCCTCTTAGCAAGAGGAATCATCCAGTCAGCCTTTCCATATGAATTTCTTAAACAAAAGAGAGTGAATAAAAATTCAAATGTTCTGTCAAGAGTCAGAAATTTATTATCTCGATTTGCCCCCATGAGTGTTTCCCCTTGTTTTATGTGACCAGTGGTTACGAATCAGGCTGCAAACCTTAAGGTCAGCAGTTCAAAACTACCAGCTGCTCTGCGGGAGAAAGATGAGGTTTTCCGCTCCTGTAAGGATTTACAGCCTCAGAAACCCTACACAGGGTCGCTATGGGTCGGAATCGACTCAACGGCACTTAACAACGACAACAATGCCTTTACTCTTGATCCCACTAAACTTCTTTCCTGAGTGGGAAGACAGCTTGATGTGCCTCTACCATCATTTAGGTTTATGCTTACAAGCCTTCAGTGAAGATTTTCAATCAACATTTCCCCCATTCATGGTTATTTAGTGCTGCTATTGGCACTGTGGTTTAATGCACTGGACTACCAAGTCACTTTGAACTGCAAGACCAGCAGTTCAAGCTCCTTGGAAACCCTATACAGGTTGCTATGAGTCAGAACTGACTAGACGGTACTTAATAATATTAATGAAATACCACAAGTGAATGACTTTAACAAACAAATTGATTCTCTCGCAGTGTAAGAGGCTAGAAGTTCAAATTCAGAGTGCCAGCTCTAGGAGATGGATAGCTCTTTCTTTTGGCTCTGGGGAAATATCTTTGTCTCCTCTCAACATCTGTGGAACTAGTGCCCTTTAGAAATCTCCATGTGTCTTGACATCAATCTTTTTCTTGTTCTAGGAGGTTTACAGCACAGGGACCCTGTGTCCAAAGGAAGTCCTCCACCCCAGATCTTCTTTCTTGGTTATAGTAGGTCTCCGTGATCTCCGCTTTCTTCTCTCTCCTTTTATCTAAGATAATGTATGTTGCAAACTACACCACAGGGAAAATTCATATATCATATCAGGGTCGTGATATGGTTAAGGTTGTTGTCTCCCACTCTTAATCCCTTTATTGCTTATCACATCAGATCAAATCGTAGGAAATCATTATATAAATACCACATTACATCATTACTGCTCAATAACTGAGAATTATGGTGCAACCAAGTTGATGTCTGTTTTGAGGGACACAATTCAGTACATGACTCCCTTCTTTCTTTTTTATTCATAAAGTGATTATATTGATTCTCTATTAAGTGAAAGATACGGCAGGAGACATGGAGTTTCATCACTGATATCATGAGATTACTGATATTATACAGATTTCAAAACAATACGGAAGAGAGATAAAGAGACATCTGAGAAACAAGTGAAAATTATGATGTCTTCAATTAATAAAATTATCAAAACATAATGGAAAATAATAATGTGGGAAATTTTATGTTATTGAAATTCCAGAAGAGGAGGAAAAAGTAAAAGGCACAGAATTTGTGAGGATTTGTTGACAGAAAGGAGGCCTAGCATGGCACTGTAGGATAAGCACTGGACTGCCAACTACAAGGTCCGCAGTTCACACTCATAATATGCTCTTAGAAAAGCTAATTCAGGGTCATCATGAGTCAGAACAGATTCAATGGCACTTAGCAACAACAAGATTGACAGAAATCTCCCCCAATACTGTGATATATGAGAAGGTTTCTATCCAAGAAACCCAGTGACTCCCATACAGGATAGACCCCAAAAGAAAGTTACCAAGTCATGTTATAATCAAAATTTTCAAGACCAAAGACAAAGAGAATTCTGAGAGCAGCTAGTGAAAAACAAATATCACATATAAAGGGGTAACAATAATACTACCCACCACTCGGCTGTCAGTTTGTCGTACTGTGGTGGCTTGTGAGTTGCTGTTGTTCTGGAAGCCATGCCACAGGTAGTTTAAATATCAGCAGGGTCACCAATGCTGGACAGGTTGCAGATGAGCTTCCAATGAACACAGACTAGGAAGACAACCAAAAGGGAAGAACATGCTCAGCATTTCTCAAGCTGGGGGAACTGAAGAAAAAATTCAAGCCTTGACTTTTATTATTGAAGGATTCTCTGGACAAATTATTGAATGATGCAGAAAGCATCAGAAGAAGATGGAAGGAATATACAGAATCAATGTACCAAAAGGAAATGGTTGCTATTCAACCATTTCAAGAGGAAGCATATGATCAAGAGCTAAATGATACTGAAAGAAGAAGTCCAAGATGTATAGAAGGAATTGGCAAAGAACAAGGCACCAGGAATTGATTGAATAAAAATTGAAATCATTCAAGAAAGGGGGGTGTCTCTTGAAGCACTCGCTCATCTATGCCAAGAAATTTGGAAGACAACTGTCTGGCCAACTGATTGGAAAAAGAGGTGATCCAATGGAATGTGGAAATCATCGGACAATATCTTTGATATCCCATACAAGTAAAGTTTTACTCAAGGTATTACAGAAACAACTGCAAGCATACATTGACATAGAACTTCAGAGGGTCAAGCTAGATTCAGATGAGGATGTGGAATATCATGAGGGATATCATTGCTGATGTCTGATGGCTCTTGGCTGAAGAATACCAGAAAGATGTTTACCTGTGCTTTATTGACTACACAAAGGCTTTCAATTGTGTGGATTATGACAAGCTATGGACAACATTGCAAAATATGAGTATGCCAGAACACTTAATTGTGCTCATGAGGAAACTGTACCTGAACCAAGAAGCAGTTGTTCAAACAGAACATGGGAACACTGAATGGTTTAAAATGAAGAAAGGTGTGCAACAGTGTTGTATTCTTTCACCATACTTATTCAACCTGTATGTTGAGCAAATAATTCAAGAAGCTGGGGTATGTGACAAAAAACATGGCATTAGGATTGGAGGAAGACACACTAACAACCTGCAATATGCAGATGATACAACCTTGCTTGCTGAAAGTAAAGAGAACTTAAAACATTTACTGATGAAGCTCAAAGACCACAGCCTTTAGTATGGATTGCATCTCAATGTAAAGAAAACAAAAATCCTCACCACTGGACCAATAAACAACATTCTTATCAATGGACAAAAGATTGAAGTTGTCAAGGACTTCATTTTTCTTGGATCAACCATCAACACTCAGTCAAGAAATAAAATGACGTATTGCATTAGGTAAGATCTTTTGAAAGTGTTGAAGAGCAAAGATGTCAGCTTGAGGACTAAGGTGCACATGACCCAAGCCATGGTATTTTCAATAACCTCATATGCATGCAAAAGCTGGACAGTGAATAAGGAAGAGCATAGAAGAATTGATGCATTTGAGCTATGGTGTTGGAGGAGAATATTGAAAGTACACTGGGCTGCCAAAAGAACAAACATATCTGTGTTGGAAGACGTGCAGCCAGAGTGCTTCTTGGAGGCCAGGTTGGCCAGACTTCATCTCTCATACTTTGAACATATTGTCAGAAGGGACCAGTCACTGAAGAAGGATATCATGTTTGGTAAGATGGAGGGTCAGAGAAAAAAAGGAAGACCCCCCCACAAGATAGATAAGCAAAGTGGCAACATCAATGCGCTCAAGCATGACAACAATTGTGAGGTTTGCCCAGGATTGGACAGTGTTTCGTTCTGTTGTGCATAGGGTTATTATGAGTCAGTACTGACTCGATAGCACCTAACAACAACAACAACAATAATACTACCCATTGATTTCTTTGCAGAAACCATGCAGGCAAGACAGGGATGACAAATGAGGAGACTTCAAAGTTAGTCGGAAAATTCCGTTATCTTTTAATCCCATTTTCCATGAACTTTCTGAAGTTTTCTCATATATAAAACCTTGAAAGAAAATAATTGCCAACCAAGAATCACATATCCATCAAAGTTGGATTTCAAATAAGATGGCAAAACTAGGACACTACCAGATAAACAGAAATTAAGAGAATTTGTAAAAACCAGAACAGCCTTATACTAAAGGAAGTCCTTCAGATAGAGAACCAATGACATCAGATAAAAGATATGGCAGCATCAACCAGGTACCAATCCAAAAAAAGACTTTTCAAAAGTAAAACAAGCCTTCAAAATTAAAAACAGGGAACCATGGATGTCAATCTTCAGAACAAAAAGAGGAAATAAATGGTGTTGTTACAGAAATTTCCTATAGCTAGGATGCAAAGTGATATCAAGATATAACAAATTGGGATGGAGTATCAGAAAAGGGCTATCTGAGGAGTAGTATTTAAGTTGAAACCTGAAAGGTAACTAGAGTCAGTCATGTAAAAAGTTGGAGACAAAGATTTCAGGCTGATGGAAGAGCATGTGAACAGGATCTGAGGAGGGAAAAAGAGAGGACACCACTGAGTGGTGGGCAAAGGACATGGTGGCAGAAATGACAGGGAAGATTTCCTTTTCACCTTTGAAATGCAATTTGAATGCCACTTCGACTGTAAAGCATTAAATGTCCACCACCCTTTAAGAATTTATTTCCCTTTACTATGGTTCTTATCTCAGCTTTATAAGAATGTAGTCACTTTTGTACATGTCTGTTTCTCCTTACTATAGTGGAAGAAATTAATCTTATCCATCTCTGCCTCCTCCACTCCTACTTGTACAATGTACAGTATAAAATGATTGCCCAATGAAACTGCTGCATTTCTTTTTTAAATGCAGTGTGAAAGTGCAAGTGAATGAGAACATAGAAAAGAAAAAAAAATTTTAACTGTATGTCAGAGTTTTTACCACCCTCAATGGTAAATGTTGATTTGATTCTGGCTCATACCAACCTATGCACAACAGAAGAAAACACTGCCAAGTTCTGTACCACCCCCACCTTGTCAATCCTTTAGGTTAGCAGTATTGCTCTTTTTCATTGTCCTTCTAGTTTAACAAGCATACTTACCTTTATCAGGGACTAGTCCCTCCTGACAACATGTCCAAAGTATGAGAGACAAAGTCTCGTCATCCTGACTTCTAAGGAGCATTCTGGATGTAATTATTTGTTCTTCTGGCAGTCCATGGTATTTTTACTATTCTTCTCCAACACCATAATTCAATTGCACTTATTTTTTCTCTTGTCTTCCTTATTCATTGTCCAACTTCACATGCATAGGAAGCAATTGAAAACATCATGACTTGGGACAGGCACATTTTAGTCCTCAAATTGACAGCTTTGCTCTTTTGATTCTGAAAGGTCAAGGATCAGAATATTGGATTAAGCAATATTTCCAGTGTTTTATAAAACACTGTTTGCATACTAGATGTTAATAGGAGTGCCGTACTAACAAATGATTCATGGCAAAAAAATAAATAAATAAATAGAGAAAATTATGGGTCAAAGAAATAGAGGGTCCAAAGAATTTTAGAGTCTTTACTATTCTAATATGCATTGTGAATATAGTATTCAATTTTTCCAAATGTGTTTGAAACACATATTATGTTCTCAATGTGCATCTGTTACTATGATTTATAATAATGACTGGGACAGGAATAGCTTGTTCTTAAGTTAGTTCCTAAAGTAACCACATAAAGTATTCAAATATCACACACTTTGTAGTTAGAAGACCTGGATTCAAGTCCCTGAAGAATACTTACAAATGATATCTTTAAGTACGGCAATTAACCTCGAAGCTTCTATTTCCTTACCTATAAAGAAAAGGTGAAATAATCAATTCCAACTTCCCTAGCTTAGTGTGATGATTAAATATGCTAAAGGCCTTCTAAAAAGTGTGAGCACCTTATAATCTTGTTTTTATTATTAATAAAGTTCAATATAAAGACTAAGCATCCAGAAGATAATGGCAAGCTGCCCAGAGTAAGGAAACTTAAGGTAGAAACTAGGACACCAACAAAACTGTGTTAGGTCTAATAGGACATAGACTCAGGTGATGTAAATGTCAGTACCAAGGAGAGCACCATATGGTGTTACTGCTTTCTTGGCCATATGAATCTATCTTCTGCATTCTCCCCTAAGGTAGTTCACATTGGTCTACTTGGTTAACTCGTCTTGCCTTAAAGATAGCAGAATTTTTTCCAGGGAGACACTGGAATAGTTGACATGGAAGAACAGGTCTACCTAAAAGAATGCATGGGTTATTTTTTATGAACATTCTAAGAAAAAAAATTTATTTGACCTCCTCTTGAATTTCAGATTCTTTATTCTTCCTTCTTTTTTTAACTCAGAAAATTAAAATATTCCATCCTCATCTTGTCCAACTAGATACCTGAAATATTTCCTGTATTATCCAACCTCAGTAGTCACATCCTTGGTAATGATAACCAGATGATGACAATGCCTCCCTATGCCTTATTCCACAAAATCACCTCAGTAGTAACATTTCCCCTGGCAGAGATATTTAAGAAAAATCTCAGGAAAATGTTTGAAAATTTGAAGAGAATTTTAGTCAGTGAGATTCAGAGTTGCTTCCTACTTTTTCTGGAATGACAGGAGCAGAGATACAATACTTGAAGCTTGGTGAAAAAGAGTTATTTCAAACATATAAAGAAATATTTACTATGTGCTTTGCATTGTTGTTGTTATTAAGCACTGTAGGGTTGATTCTGACTCTTAGAAACCCTGCAGAGTTTCCAGGAGCAGGTGATGGATTTAAGCACCCAACCTTGAGGTTAGCAAGCAGACCAACACTCATCCTACAGTGCCATATCACAACACTAAAATGCATAGCATGTAATGTCAAAATATATCTCTCTATTTTCTGTTCTGTGATGTTCTTTCTGCCTAACCACTCTACAAAATGTATTTTCCAGACTCCTTTATCAACTGGTTTGCTGTTAGGTTCTGCCAATAATAAAGTAGAAGAAATAGAGAGGAGAAAAAGAAATTTCTTCCTATTTGTTCTGTGGTCAGTTATCCTGGTGGTAATTTGCTTCAACATGAAGCAAGAGTATTCTTATTGTGCCTTTTCAGAGGCTCCAGCTGCTCCATGGGAGAAAAATGAAACTTTCTCCTCCCTTGTAGTTAGAAAGCCTTGGAAACCTTATATGGGGTTTCTATGAGTCAGAATTGACTCAATGGCACTTAACATCAATAGCAATCACTTAATCTATTGGTCCCCTCTTGTGTACTGCAAGATTCTGGTTGCCTTGAGTTTTCCACTCCTATTCCTCTTCTCTAAGACTACTGCATTTCTGCATTATAATGTGCCCACATAAATAATGTGTGCATGCATATAATGTGCATAAAGCAAATAGAAAACAAATACATGAAGGAGTTGGACAGTTTGCAACAATCATAATGTGCATGTTATTTGTGTAAAAATACAGTAGTAGCTTCTTTCTGAAATTAATGTCTCTGAAATGCTTTTATAGCTTTTTAAAATCCTGGTGGAGCCAGAATGTTCCCTGCAAGCCAGAATGGCCAGACTTTTTCTCTCATGTTTATTGTTAGGAGGAACCAGACCCTGGAGAAAGATATAATGTTTGATAAAATAGAGGGTCAGAGAAAAAGAGGAAGCCCACCAACAAGATGGATTGGCACAGTGACAGTAGCAATAGGCACAAATATAACAATGATTGTGACATTGATATAGAATCCAGCAGTGTTTTGTTCTATTGTGCATAGGGTGGTTATGAGTTGGTACCCACTTGATGGCACCTAACAACAACAACAAAGTCCTGGTGTGACACTGTAGGTTAAGCACTTGACCCCAAAGTCTATTTGAACTGTGAGGGAGGTGGTTCAAACTCACCAGCCATTCCTCAGAAACTCTATACAGGATCACTTTGAATTGGAACCAACTCGGGTATACTTTACAACAAAGTCAGTGTAGCTCATTCCCTATATTGTTGGTTTTGTTAGGTGCTGCAGAGTCGGTTGTCACATTTGAACCCATTGTTATTGCTACTGGGTCAATCCATCCCATTGGGGGTCTTACTCTTTTTCACTGATCCTCCACTTTACCAAGCATGCTATCCTTCTCCAAGGACTTGTCCCTCCTGATACCATGTCTGAAATTATGCCTCGTCATCTTGGTTTCTAGTAAGTATTCTGGCTGTAATTCTTCCAACACAGATTTGTTTATTTTTCTGGCAGTCCATGGTACTTTTAATATTCTTCCCCAATGCCAGAATTCAAATGCATTGATTTTTCCACAGTCTTCCTTTTTCATTGTCCAACTTTCACATGCATTTGAGGCCATTGAAAATACCATGGCTTGGGTCAGGTGCACCTTAATATTCAAACTGACATCTTTCCTGTTAAACACTTTAAAGGGATCTTGTGCAGCAAATGTGTCTGATGCAATACATTGTTTGATTTCCTGACGGCTGCTTCCATGGATGTACATTTTATATCCAAGCAAACTGAAGTCTTTGACAAGTTGAATTTTGTCTCCATTTATCATAATGGTATTTATTTGTCAAGTTGAAAGGTTTTTGTTTTATTTATATTGAGGTGTATACTGAAAGCTATAATATTTAATCTTCATTAGTAAATATCTTATTACTTCCAGTAATCAAATATTCAGTAATCATCTGAATATTGCAGGTTGTTCATTAGTCTTCCTCCATCTCTGATGCCACATTCTTCTTCATATAATCCAGTTTCTTGGATTATTTTGTTCAGGATACAGTGAATAAGTGTGGTGAAAGCATACAATCCTGGCACACATCATTCCTTAATTTAAACCATCAGTGTCCTCTTGTTCTCTTCTAAAAATTACCTCTTAGTCATGTACAGGCTCCTCATAAGCACAATTAAGTGTTCTGGAATACCTATTATTTCCAGTGTTATCCATAGTTTTTCATGATCCACATAGTCAAAATCCTTTGCATAGTCAATAAAGTGTATCTTCCTTTATTCTATTGCTTTCAGCCAAGATCCATCTGACATCATCAATGATAACCCTATTTCTTTGTGATTTTCTGAATCTGACTTGAATTACTGGCAGTTCCCTATGAATGTACTGTTCCAACCATTTTCTAATTGTCTTGTGTATCAAATTAATGATATTGGTTAATGATATCCACTGTTGAGTCATTTCTCTTTGGAATGGACACATATATGGATTTCTTCCAAGCTATTGATCAAGTAGCTGTCTTCCAAATTTCTTAGCATTATTGGCTACACCTGTGGACAGAGATAACAAATTGGTCAGTTTGTTGTACTGCAGTGGCTTGTGTGTTACTCAGATGCTGGAAGCTATAACACTGGTATTTTAAATACCAGCAAGGGCATCCATGGTGGACAGGTTTCAGCAAAGCTTCCAGAGTAACACAGACTAGGAAGAAAGAGAGGTGGAATAATTCTGAATGTTTAGCCACTGTAAGCCTTATAAATAGCAGCAGAACATTTTCAGATATGGTTTCAGAAGATGAAATCATTATGAATAGCTACAGAACATTGTCAAATACAGTGCCAGAAGATAAACTCCTGAGGTTGGAAGATACTTAAAATAGGACTAGAGAAGACCTGCCTCCTCAAAGTAGAGTTGACCATGATGACGTTAATCCAACGAAGCTTTCAGCATCTTCATTTACTGCAGGGCACAATGCAAAACACACAGCAAACATTCATTAATAATCAGAACATGAAGTATACAAAGTATGAATCTAGGGAAATTAGAAGTTGGTCAAAATGAAATTGAACACATACAGATTAATATACTAGGTATGAGTGAGCTGAAACAGACTGGGATTGGTCATTGTGCATCAGGCAATCATATGGTTTACTGTAATGGGAATGAAAAATTCAAGAAGAATGGTGTCAGATTCATTGTAAAAAAGAACATTTCATGATTTATCTGGAAGTACAATGTTATCTGTGATAGAATAATATCCATAAATCTAAAAGGAAGACCAATTAATATCACAATTATGTGGGATGACATCAAGAGTATCATACAGAGTCTGTAACTGATTGGAATACCTAAAAAGGGTGCTAGAATTTGCCCAGTGAAAGAGGCTTCTTGAAGAGCCTTTGTAGTGTATAAGATCTTAGGTGAAATCCTGATCCCCATCCAGAATCTTCTGAGGTGGGAAATTTCCACTTGAAAAGACAAGCAAACCAGCTTGGAGTAGCAAGAGGCACAGAAGATACTTCTTGAAAGAAAGATCAGCAGGAAAAATTAAAAACAAAAATGGCAGTCTGATTGGCTACTACAAGAACAAGAAAGTTGTCTGCCGGG
>NW_006408599.1:4197187-4205141 GCF_000296735.1 Chrysochloris asiatica | reverse complement strand
CCACTTGACCTGGCTTCAGTGGCTGGATGATCAGAATTTGACTAAGAAGAAGAAAGAAGAGGGAAAAAAAAGAGTAATCCACTACAATTTGATGAACTTTATCTATACTTATGGAGGTAGTAGCTCAAAAAAAGGAATAAATCTACAGTGAGGATCATTTCCACCCCCATGGTACACAGGATTGACAGGGATGGACAACTTAGACATTGGCTACCCAAAATGGGGGTGGGTGGGCACAAAGGCAAGAAGTGACTGGCTTACAATCTTTCAAGACGGAGCCTAGTTCCAGATGAGGTGGGAGAAGGTAGAATCTCCACTGAATGGTTTCCAATCTGTTGGGATGGGGTTAATGAAAGGAGATGGGGATAAGACTCTTGTGGCACAATAGTGAATAATTGCAATCAGGACCGACTGTGAGGGTTGGAAATGTAAATGTACATGTTTTGTAACAAAAGCAGGGGAGTGATTGATGTTTCAGTCTAGGAGCAGAGGTCCCTGGGACCATCAAGGGAGAAAAGTGGGGTGCAGGACCCTACCCAGAGAAGCAGTAACACCAGAAATGGATGAAGAGATGAGACATGGACAGATGGAGCATCTGGGGACACTGGATTCAAGCAGGTAGAGGGGCTGTGTGCTGACTGCCGGGGGTCAGGCCTATGGGGTGTACCCTTTAACCAAAGGTTAAACATGATGATGCATGGAGGGGATTGTAATCATTGCAATGAAACAAAATATGATAGGATGAATGTAAAACTGATGTTATCCCATGTAAATGCACATAATTCACAATAAAAACTTAAAAAAAAACCTTAATGATGAAGGTTAAAAATTACAGCCTTCAATATAGGTTTCACCTTAACTTAAACGAAAATCCTCACTACTGGAGCAGTAAATAACATCACAATAAATAGAGAAAAGATTGAAGTTGTCAAAGACTTAATTTTGCTTGGATCAACCATCAACAATCATGGAAGCAGCAGTCAATAAACCAAATGATGTATTGCATTAGGCAAATCTGTTGTACAAGACCTCTTTAAAGTGTTGAAGAGCAAAGATGTCAGCTTGAGGACTAAAGTGTACCAGACCCAAGCCATGGTCTTTTCAATAACTTCATATGCATGCTAAAGTTGGACAATGAATAAGGAAGATTGTAGAAGAATTGATATATTTGAGTGATGGTGTTGAAGAGAATATTAAAAGTACCATAGCCTGCCAATAGAACAAACCAATCTGTGTTGGAAGACGTACAGTCAGAAGCACACAAAACAACAGCAACAACATTATTCAAATTACACACCAACCACTAAAGTCAGTGGTTATGAAATTGAAGAATTCTACCATCTTCTTAGGAGTCCTGGTGCGGTGCGGTGGGTTAATGCACTAGACTGCAAAGTCAGTTTGAACCTCAAGCTTGGTGGTTCAAGCTCACCAGCTGCTCCTCAAAAACCCTATATGGTTACTATGAGCCGGAACTGACTCAAAGGCACTTAACAACAACAACATCACAGAAATACCACAAGTGAATGACTTTAACAAACAAATTGAATCTTTCACGGTATGTTGTTGTGAAGCGCCGTCGAGTGGATTCCAATCCATAGTGACCCTGTCTAGGGTTTCCAAGGAGCAGCTTGTGAGCTTGAACCACCGACCTTGCAGTTCAAATGGCTTTGCAGCCTGACACATTAACCCACACACGGTATAAGAGGGTACAAATTCAAAATCAAAATACCAGATCTAGGATATTGTCATGGTGTGCCATGGAGCCAGTGCTGATCATAGTAACCTTGCATAGGGTTTTCAAGGCTGTACATCATTACAGGAGCAGAAAGTCTCATCTTTCTCCCACGGAATTGCTGGTAGTTTCGAACTGCTGACATTGAGGATGGCAGCCCAATTCAAAATCACTATGCTAAGAGATCTCCATATATATAGATATAAGTTGGACAGTGAATAAGGAAGACTGTAGAATAATTGATGCATTTTAATTATAGTGTTAGAGGGGAATAGTAAAAGTACCATGGACTGCCCAAAGAACAAACCAATCTGTGTTAGAAGGAGTACAGTCAGAATGTTCCTTAGAAGCCAGGATAGCAAGACTTCGTCTCTCATCCCTTTGGACATATTATTGGAAGGAACCAGTACCTGGAGGAGGATATCATGTTTGGTAAAATGGAGAGTCGAAGAAAGACCCCCAGTGAGATGGATTAGCACAGTGGCAGCAGCAATGGATTCAGGCTTAGCAATGATTATGAGGTTGGCGCTGGACCGGGCAGTGTTTTATTCTGATGTGCAGAGGGTCACTATGTGTTAGTGCCGAGTCGATGACACCTAACAACAACAACAACATATTGATTTATAGATAAAAGGGTAAGTCAAAAAGTATTGCTATAAGGATATAGAAACCTTCATTAAACAAAAATATGATAATATTACTTCTTGATATATCATCTAGGTTTATACACTTCTGGAGGTGATGTTTAAATCTCTATAAACCTTCTCTGAAGAATTTTGAGCTCCTTGAGTTACACTATGTAAAACAGCAATTTTAGCATCCTGAAGGTATTCAAATCAAGTTCCCTTTCAATGTTATTTATTTATGTACTCATTTTGAGTTTTAGCAACAAAAAGAAGCCTGATGATACAAGAACAGGTTTGTAAGATGGATGAGGTAGGGTTTCTCAAAGAAATTCTTAAAGAATAAGCTGGTGGGTTGTTGTGATTGAAAAATTCCCTGGTGCAATTTTCCTTGCCTTTTTCTCACCAATGCAGTTTACAATTTTCTTAATAAGCCCTTGTGACCTTCCTATAACCTCTGAGAAAAGAAATCAAGGATGTCATTGTTGTTGTTAAGTGCCATCGAGTCAGTACCAACTCCCTGTATAGAATTTCCAAGGAGCAGCTGGTGAGATTGAACCACTGACCTTGTAGTTCAAAACGACCTTGCAGTCCAGTGCACTAACCCACAGTACCACACCAGGAATCCCTTTGGGATTCCAAAAACAGTCGCCATAACCTTCTTAGATGACCTCTCTGCCTTGAATTGAAGTGCCCCAGCATATCTCCTCAGAAGTCATGCTTTAATTAGACATTTCAGTAGCCACCCAGTGATCACAGAGACATGTCTAACCATGTTTCGTTTGGAGTAAACTGATGCATGTATAAACTGGAAACATAGTCATAGTAGTAATACTTTTTTGACATACCTCCATAATTAATATTACAATGATAAAATGTCTGCAATTCAACAACTGCCTGGAACAAAGTTAATTTTCAAAGTTTATCTCTCTTCCCTTTTCCTATCATTCCTAAACCATTGCATTGGCAATTTTTTTGTGGGGGTGGTCATAATACCCCAAATTTTAAGAATTGTCTACAGAACTTCAAACTATACACTGCTTTTCCTTTATCAAGGCACATGAGTAATTCTGTGTGGCAGTCATTATGATGCATAATGTAATATTCATATTTTAAACATTCTCTTCCTTTGTTGCTCTGATAACACTGGAGTCTTTTGCAGGAGAGTGACTAATGCAACTCATTGCAATATGGAAACACTTCCGCAATTTTCTCCTTTCCCTGATGAGACTCTTACTCAGTTTTTCTTCCCCACCCCCTTTGCCCATTATAAGAAACTCCACAGGGCCTTCCTTAATGGAGTCCCTGCAGATGTGCTGCTCTCTCAGGTGCTCCTACAAGCACTTCACAAATAATGCAATATTGGGTTAACCGCTCAGCGTTTCCAGGTCGTTAAACATTGCTTAACTATTTTTCAAATGTTTTGGCATCAATAAAAATCTCAAATGCTTTTGGGGTCAAGCACTGGATCCATTAATATTTTACACCCTGCATGTTTTAAGGAATTCGATTATTTTAAAGTCATTTGTCGACTTTTCTTTAAGAGCTTTTTGGTGTCCCACCAGGTCCCCCAAGCTCTCTGTGAAAACTACTGTATTTCTGTACCTATTTCCACCTATTCTCTGGTTTCAGATGACCCTAGGAGCTGGATGTCCAGATGAAGGAGTAAAAAGAGTCCCTCACAGGAGGATTAACACATGAGAAAAATTGCTAAGAATATTGTTGAGATCTTTACAAATGGAGAATTGTGAATTCTGTATTATTTTCCAGGTCAGAGGCAATAGAATAAATGGACTATTTCCCTGATAAGATTGTTATTTTTACATATAGCAAAGTGTTTCTTTATATCAACAAGGTGTTGATTTTTAACCCAGATTATCCTACTTCGGAGAGCTCCCCAAAACAAGGACGTCTAAAAGATAGAATCAAGTAGTTTTTACCACAGTGGTAATTTCAAAGGTCATTTAGGGATAGGCATATATATTTCCTCCCCTGAGGAAGTAATTTGTCCTCATAATGCATGCAGTTTCTCTTTGTGTATGAGATGTAAAGACTGCTTGGAAGATCCTATCCAAGTAAAAGTAGCCAATTCCATGTAGAATAGTTCTCAATCATTGTGTATATTACTTGAAGAAAATTGAGATGAAAAACAAAAACCCTTCCACTTCTCTTGTCCAAGGGAACTTGAAAAACTACATGGAGCAGAGGACAGAGCCACAGCCAGCCTGATACAGCATGAAAACCACCCATAGACTTATGAAAAAAGAGGTGTGACTTTTTTTCTTTTTTTCTTCCACTTTTGTGCTCTCCTCTGTCACACCCTCTCTGCCCAGCAGGGAGAAGCACACCCCCAAAAAGGTCCAGTGTTGCACCCACAGAGTACAATTTTCCCACAGCGCAAAGAAGAAGTAGCTGAAAGTCCCAGTCAGCTCCAGAGGCTAATCCACCTGTGGGTAATTATGATGTGTGACTTTAGGATGTAGCCCTGAAGTTTGCTCTCCACATTGAACGGGAATTTTTATTCCCACCTTACCTAAACAGAGACAGGAGCTCTGGACATACAGCCAAGCCATATTTGTACCCTGTAAAACCCCAGCATGAAAGGCAAGAACCAACACCAGCTACTATAAACAAGAACAGTGTTTAACGCCAACACCTTTTAAAAACACACTAAAGGGAGAAGGGCACAGTCATTTTAAGATAGATGCTGTGGACATGCAGAGACTTAACTGATTGTCAGAGATAAAAGTGTGAACAATCTTTCTTCCACTCATGTCTGTGCACCTCTACAGCAGTAACTAGAGGGGGTGCATGAGTGAGTGGACAGCCCCACCCATGCCTGGAGGATTCTACTGTGTACACACACTGATCTGCTCAGCAAAGGCTACTGGATTAGTTTGCTATGTTTTTTTGTTTTTGTTTTTACTTTGTTTTTCTGTCTTTTTGGTCTTGCTTTTTGTCCTTGAGGTGGGAGTTTTCTCTCCCTACGTTACCCAAGAATAGACAGCAATTATGGCCATATAACCAAGCATACCCTAAAATAGCCCATCATCTGGGAAAGAGCCAATACCAGCGGCTATACATTACATAAATAGCCAACACTTGCTAAAATTGAGTAGTGAGAGATGGAAAAATGGAAGCCTATCTCCCAATCATATCTACCAGGAGGCATTCAATAAGCTTAATAATACATCAACATACATTTAATTAATTATTGAAAACACATCTAATAATTGAAAATGTCCAAGAAATAGCAAAATATCTTGGCACATGTTCAAAAACAAAAAAGAGTAACTGAGATAAATGAGCAAGGACAGACATAGACTTCCCATTAGAAGGAAAGCATGTTTTGGAACTGCATGAGAAGGAATTCAGGAGAATGATATCGAGGTGCATCCAAATGCTTCACAGAGGGGTGGAGAAAAGTAAGGAAGAAGTCAGGAAAGCACTACAAGAACAATCAAATATGATAGATAAAGCATTGGAAACACTTCAAAACCTGTAAAAAGAGATCCAAATGATTAATAATAAAATATCACTAGGAAACAGACCAGAATGAGGGTTGTGGAGTAGGAGAGACAGACTAAAATTGAAACAGTTTGAAAATTAAATCCTGAGTTACACCATAACAACCAACAGTGGCATCTTGAAATTTCTCAGTCAGCCTTGAAGGCAAGAAGCTGAAAGAGGATATTGAAATTAATGCAAAATACTTATATTAGGCTATAGATTTTTTCGCTCTCTCTTGTCTCTTTTCTGTGGTTACAGAGTACAGTATAAAATCTGTTTTTTTTTTGTTGTTTTTTTAATTGTTGCTGTTTTGTTTTTGGTTCTGTCTTTAGCTTTTGTGTGATCTTTCATGCCCTATATTACCCAAGAAGAGACAGCAATTGCTGTACTATAGTCAAGCTACAATCACACCCAATAAAACCCCACAATCTAGGCAAGAACCAACTGCCATACACCAGGTAGGCAGACAACAACTGTGACAGTTACTCTGAGTTGAATAATAAGAAGAGTGAAAAGGGAAGCCTATCCCCTGGAGGCAATCAGAATGCATAAAAAATACCAAAATACATACTCAATTAAGTATTAAGGCCAGAGCTAACTACTGAACATGGCCAAGAAATACAAACAGATAACAATATCAGCACATGTCTAGAAAAAAAGATAAAGTGACTGAGACAAAAAACTAGAGGTAGACCTACACACAATACTGGAAGGAGGGCAGGCCTTGGAAATGCCTGAGAAGGAATTCAGAAAAATATTATAAAATGTATCAAAACACTTCACAATGGAGTTGAGGAAAATAAGGAAGAAGTAAGGAAAGCACTACAGGAACAATCAAATAAGATAGATACAGCATTGGAAACAATTCGAAACCTACAGAAAGAGGTCCAAATGATTACTAACAGAGTATTAGAAATGGACAATACACTGAAAGAGCAAAGGAGTAGAATTGAAGAGATGGAAGCCAGAACTAGTGAGCTGGAAGAAAATCTCTCAATACTATTAAGATGGAAAAGCAAGCAGAAAAAAAAAAAGATTAAAAAATCTGAAGAAGGTCTAAGATTCATGTTGGACAACATGAAGAGTAACAACTGAAGAATTATCAGCATTCCGGAGCAGGAAGACTTACACATGTGCACAGAGGAAATAGTTGAAGAGCTGCTGGAAGAAAATTTCTCTAACATCCTGAAAAGTGAAAAGATAAGCATTCAAGAAGCTTAACGAACCCCAGAATGGATAGATCCCAAAAGAAAATCACCAAGACATATCATAATCAAGCTCTCCAAAATCAAAGATGAGGAGAAAATCCTGAAAGCAGCTAGGGAAAAGAGAAGCATTACATACAAGGGCAAGCAAGTAAGATTAAGCTTGGATCTCTCAGCAGAAACTATGCAGGCAAGAAGGCAATTGGGAGACATATATGAAATCCTGAAAGAAAAAAAAATGCCAACCAAGAATCCTTTACCCAGCAAAACTATCAGTCAAATATGACAGTTTAATCAAAACATTCCAGGATAAACAGAAGCTAAGGGATTTTGTCAAAGCCAACCTTGTGCTACAAAACACCCTAAAGGGAATTTTGTGGACTGAGAACCAACAAGAACAGACAACCAGAGATTGATATATGTGGAAACACCACCCAGAACTCAATCAACAAATGGAAGAGTCCAGAACAGAACAAAACTATATGAACAAATTCAGAGAATCTAGGTCAATCTATGATCAAAACAGTTACAATGTGAAAGAAGGCAAACATGTTGGAACAGTGATCCAGGTAATGAGAAGGTCAGGTAGATTACAGGATAAAATAGATTGTATTAAATGGAGGGAAAAGTTAATGGAATATGAGGTAACGTCAAATAAAATGAACACTTCACAATATACCAAGATAATGAAAATCCAAGAAGAACATGGAAACATTAAAACTAGGAGGAAACTGGCCAGCAGTGTGGCAAGACCTGGGGACTCTTCGGCCCACAGTCAGTGACAGAGACACGGAGAACTAGAGTGGAGAGTGAAGCGTCCAGCTGATAAGAAGCATCCAGCTGATATGCATAAGAACACCCACACTTTCAGATAACACCCACTT
>NW_006408599.1:4196359-4197087 GCF_000296735.1 Chrysochloris asiatica | reverse complement strand
TGGTTTTAAAGAATGGGCTGGTGACAGGAGATGGTGATAAGATTATTATGATTCAGTAGTACGTAATTGTTATCATGAATGATTGCAGTTGTCACAACAGTAAAGGTATAAGTTTTGTAGAACAAAAGGGGAGTGGTTGATCTTGCAGTCCAGGAGCGGAGGACCATGGGACCATCAAGAAAGAAGAGTGGGAGTGGAGTGTAGGACCCTATTCAGATAAACGCTACACCAGAGATGGAGGCAGAGATGATGATGTGGAGAGATGGAGTGGCTGGGGACTCTAGACTAATGGAGGGAAAGGGGTTGTGTGTTGGTTGCTGGGGACAGATATGCAGGGTATGCCCTTTGGTTGTTTGAATGATTGTATATTCTTGAGAGTTTTGGTTTACATTTAAAAAATCAATTAAGAAATATATATATATCATACAGGAAGAAAGCAAAAGGTCATTAAGAAGAAAAGAAAGAAGGAAAAGATCAGAATGGATGTCAGGAGAAACTCTGAAACTTGCTCCCCAGTGTAGAGATGTTAAAGCAAATGGAAGAAATTAAGTAAAAGAGCTGAATAGAAAATTTCAAAAGGCAACTGTAGAAGATAAAGTCAAATATTATAATGAAATGTGCAAAGACCTGTACTTAGAAAACCAAAAACGAAGAACATGATTAGCATTCCTCAAACTGAAGGAACTGAATAAAAAAATTCAAGTCTTGACTTGAAATATTGAAGGATT
>NW_006408599.1:4173759-4191225 GCF_000296735.1 Chrysochloris asiatica | reverse complement strand
TACACATATAATGCAATCCCAATCCAGATTCCAAGGACATTCTTCAAAGAGATGGAAAAAACAATTACAAACTTTATATGGAAAGGAAAGAGACCCAAGATAAGCAAAGCACTGCTTTAGAAGAATAAGATTGGAAACCTCTCACTCCCTGATTTCAAAATTTACTACATGGCTACAGTGGCCAAAACAACCTGGTACTGGTACAATGAAAGATACACTGATCAATGGAACAGAATCGAGAATCCAGAAATTAACTCATGCACATATAGCCAACTGTTTTTTGACAAAGTACCTAGGTATGTTACATGGGGAGGAGATAATTTCTTTAACAGATGGTGGTGGCAGAACTGGAAAGTAATATGCAAAAGATTGAAACAAGACCTTTACCTCACACCCTATATAAAAACCAACTCAGCATGGATTAAAGACCTAAATGTTAATCCCAAAATTATGAAATCATCAATGAAAAAATAAGGACAAATGTAAGGAAATACACAGACTACCAAACATTTTGAAAATTACACAAACAACAGTAAACAAAATAGATGATTTGGACGTACTAAACATTAAAAACTTACGTGCATCAAAAGACTTCACCAAAAGAGTAAAAAGGGAACCCACAGAATGGGAAAAAATCTTTAGTAATGACACATCAGACAAGGGACTCATTTCTAAAATATATAGGAAATTACAACACCTCTACAAAAAAAAGACAAATAACCCCATTAAAAAATGGGCACAGGACATGAACAGACACTTCACCAAGCATGAGATCTGGGCAGCCAACGATCACTAGCCATTAGATAGATGCAAATCTAAACAACAATGAGATATATCATCTCACACCAGCAATAACAGCAAATATCCAAAAAGTAGAGGAAAACAAGTGCTGGCAAGTACACAGAGAGACTGGGATGCTCTTGCATTGCTGGTGGGATTGCAAAATGGTCCAGCCTCTCTAGAAAGCAATATGGCGCTTCCTCAGAAGGTTGGAAATAGAAATATCTTATGATCCAGCAATTCCTCTACTTGGTATTTATCCACAAGAAATATGAGCCACAACATGAGAAGATATATGCACACCAATGTTCATAGCAGCACTATTTACAATAGCAAAAATATGGAGACAACCTAAGTGCCCATCAATTTAAGAATGGATAAATGAACTTTGGTACATGCACACAATGGAATACTATGTTACCTTGAAGAACAGCAAGGAAGCTTCAAGCTGCTGCATAACATGGATGAAACTTGAGGACATCATGCTGAGTGAAATTAGTCAGTCACAGAAGTAGAAATACTGTATAGGACCATTATTTTAAAAGAGTAAGAAAAAGAACCCATACTAAAAGGGGAAAATATTATATATATATATATATTTGCTGATCACCAGGATGTATGGGATGAGAGGAGGGGAGGGAGGGAGAGGAAGATAGGAAGATAGAGCACAGGGTAAAGAATAGACACAGGATAGCTTGGGTGCAGGGGGTGGGGGCAATACACAAGAAGGGGTAGAAGAATGGAAGAACAAGGCAGATGGGAGAACAGTTAGGCAGGTTCACATGGGCTAAGTGGAACAGAGGTAAATGATGATGTATGCACAACCTTAGAACAGCCAGGCTCCAGGATACAGGGACTGAGGCATGGTTTGAAGGGGTAAAAGAGGAGAATGGTGTTAAGATGCTTGGCTGTCTTTTGAGTCTTGGTTTCTCTTGCCTACTATTGTAAAATAGACATTTGGGGGAGGTGGGGGGGGAGAGAAAGGAATAGCCAGAATCATCACTACAGAAAGTTTGTAAGTCCATCTTCAGCCTATAACAGATTGGAATACCTCAAAGGGGGCTAGAAGTTGCCCAGTGAAAGAGGCTTCCTGTGGAGCCTTTACATTGCACAAGACCATAGGTGGAACCCAGAACCCCATCCAGAACCTACTGAGGTAGGATATTTCCACTGGAAAGGATGAGTAGTCCCACCTGGAGTGGCTAGAAGAACACAAGATACTCTGTGAAAGAAAGATTGGCAGGGAAAATCCGAAATAATAACAGCAGTTTGATTGATGACTACAAAAACAAGTAAGCTGTTCGCCCAGGAGCCATCAAGGCAAGTGGTCAGAATCCCTCAGAGCAAACCCCCTTCCAAGACTGAGACTCAAGGGGAATATATGAATAGGCATGTGGTCTGGCTGATGACCGCATTGGTCATCGATAAGGGAAGAGGGGGAAACAAGGCCCCAGGAATTGATGTAATACAAATTGAAATCTTTCAAGAAAGTGGGGAAGAATTGGAGGCACTCACTCATCTATGCCAAGAAAATTGGGCGACAACTATCTGGCCCACTGATTGGAAGAGATCTGTATTTGTGCCCATTACAAAGAGAGGTCACCCAACAGAATGTGGAGATCATCGTACAATATCTTTGACATCCCATGTGAGTAAAGTTTTACTAAAGATAATACAGAAACAGCTGCAAGCGTACATTGACAGAGAACTTCCAGAGGTTCAAGCTGGATTTAGAAGAGGATGTGGAATGAGGGATATCATGACTTCTGTTCGATGGATCTTGGCTGAAAGCAGAGAATACCAGAAAGATGTTTACCTGTGCTTTATTGACTACACAAAGGCTTTCTAGTAAGATTTATAACCTCAGAAATCACATAAGGGTCACTATGAGTTGCAATGAACTCAATGGCACACCACCACAACAAAAACAAAAAGTCATTTTCTGTTTATTATGTATTCATCAATATTAGGTTTCAGACTCAGATTTTGACCAAAAGTCCTCTAAATTTTAAAATCAGTTTAAGCTTCTTTCTACTTTATTAATTTTTTCTTTTACTATATTATATGTTTTGTTCATTATGTTTTTGTTTAATGTACATTGTGTAATTAAAGCTTTCTTCATATTGGTCCTACAAAACAAAAAAAGAATTAAATGAGAACATGAGATTTAAAATAAAAGAACTCTGTAAATAACTGACAGTCTGTATAAGTGAAGAAAAGACAGTCTATATAAATAAAGAGATGATGAAATATAGCTAAAATAAAGAATTGGGAAAAGATTTTTTTTTAAATTCAGAAGATAATAAATGCTGGCGGTGATGCGTAGAGGAAGGGCTGGTTGGCCCAAATTGTCGTGAGACCTGGGGACACCTTAGCCCATGGATCAGGATATAGCCATGGAGGGCTAGAGCAGAGAGTGGAGCATTCAGCTGATGTGAAGTGAGGGGAGACACACAAGAAAGCCCAAACTTGTACTTAGTACCCATTTGACCTAGCTTCAATGGCTTTAAGATCACAACTCGATTAAAAGAAGATTAAAAAAATATATTTGATAAAGGAAACAAGTGTAAATTGCTGCAATTTGATGAGCTTCATTTCTACTTCTGGATGTACTAGCTCAAAATACCACCTGAGAGGGACGAAGTGTTCATCCTACCTCCTCTGTACGCAGGGGTGATAGGTACAGGCAACTTAGATATTGGCTACCTAAAATGGGGAGGCAGGTGGCTATAAAGACAAGAAGTTGACTGGCTTACAAGTTTTCAAGAGGGAGTTTAGTTTCAGAGTGTGTGGGGAAAGGTAGAATCCCCACTGAATAGTTGTCATCTTGTCTAGACAGGTCTGGTGAAAGGAGATAGGGATAAGATTCTTATGATTCAATAGTGAGTAATTGTTATCATGACTAATTACGATTGTCATAACTGTAAAGGTAGAAGTTTTGTAACATATAGGGGGAGTAGTTGACCTTACAGTCCAGGAACAGAGGACCCTAGGAACATCATGGGAGAAGAGCATGAGCAGAATATGAAACCCTATCCAGAGATGCAGAGACACCTGAGATGGAGGCAGAGATGAGGACATGGAGAGAGGGAGCAGCTGGAGTAGACCCATGGAAAGAGAAAGACTGTTTGCTGGTGACAGGAGGCAGCCTTGCAGAATTTACCCTTTGGATGTTTAAATTATTATATATTCCTGAGTGTTTTGGTGTACACCCGCTCAATACAAATCCCCCCAAAACCAGAGGGAATAGAAGCAAAAACTGTTGAATGATGATGCACGGAAGGGATTGTTTTAATTGCAATGAACCAATGAGTGTAAAACTGATGTTCTCCCATGTAAACTGTCACTCACTCACAATAAAAACTTAAAAAAAAAAAGTACATTGAAAAATGGAATTGAAAGATAATGGAATTTTTCCACAAAGTTTTTAACGCCTTCTCTTATTCTCCTCTTAAAAGAGAACAGCATCTTCACACACACACACGTACACAATGATTTTCTGAGAGATTGACTCAGTCAACACTTTTCATCTTCTTTCAAATGTCTCAACCCAACTAGAATTCACATGTACCTAGTGAGCTGATCAGGACATGACACTAATGTTAGAAATTTCAAAAGCAATAGCAGAATGATAAGAAAACATTTTTTGAAGAAGACAAAATTCTTCTTTAAATACTTTAGTGTAGAAGCCGTGTATCAGGAAAAGTAGTTTAGTAGGAAACAAAAGACTGGATTTCATTTTGACTCCATCATTTGCTAGTTGAGTGACCTTGAGTATGTCACTGAACTCCTCTGAGCCTTAGCATTTTCACAGGGAAGATCATTTCTTCAAGAAAACCTATGGTGGATCTCTTGGAGAGGCTTTGGGATTTGCAAAGTAAACTAGTGGCGGTGGTGGTTGTGTGCCGTGGAGTTGGTTCTGACTCATAATGACCCTGTACAGGGTTTCTAAGGCTGTAAATCTTTACAGGAGCTGAAAGCCTCATTTTTCTCCCACAGAACAGCTGGTAGTTTTGAACTGCTGACCTTGAGGTTCGCAGCTCGATTCGTGACCTTGAGGTTTGCCGCCCGATTCGTAACCACTAAGCTACCAGAGCTCCTTTGCAAAGCGAACTACATTCATAATAATCCTGTGACATTGATCACTCCCCTTAAAGCTTGTAACACTGAAGAACAGAAAGATAAAATCATTCTTCTAAGGACTTAGACTAGCTAGAAGTGAAACTAAAGTTTGTACCCACACATCCTGCATCCTTTTGGAAGACCTTTGCATTGTAGCATGCTGCCTTTCTACAGGAAAAGAGCTGATTTAACCGCAATATGATATGTGACTTTCTGTCAATGCTTTATTTCCAAGGGTCACTGCATGCCAACAGATACAGAGCAACCTAGTGGATTCGGAGAGACAAAAGCTTTGGGAAATTTGTATTTAACTTACTTAGGTTATCATGGCTATAAAAAAAAAAAAAAAACTCGCTCTGCTTACCCAGGTGTTAACTCCCTAAGCCGAACTTCTTGGCACAACCAATTAGAGGTTTGGCAGCTACAGACTTAGGGATGAACCAAGACACAGGAATGTGGGGAGACCTTAAGACAGGATGAAAAGCAAGGTAAGTCTCAGGAACAGATTGAGGCTTAAGAACAATCAGGGCTAAGAAGAGGGCTGAGGCTATCTTCAGCTTATATTACTTTACAATACAAATAAAAGCTGAAGGTTTAAAGATTTTTGTTTTAGGCCACATCAAAATGCCTGCAAACTCATAACATCAAAATGGTCATATCAAAGTGTCCTATTCCCATTTTTCAATGCTCCTTTCATGAATGTGGGATTTTATAGCCCACAGTAGCTCTTATTGCTCCACCAACCCCCTATCTATACCCATGAGCTCTCCTATAATCACCCCACACTCTCTGGAACTTGTACGGATGACCTGGATTTTCTGAGCCTTTGGTCTCTTTATTTTTCATTGACTGCATTATAAAAATCTATCTTCTGTGTCTGTTCTACTCATTCCATGATGTCACTTAAGTCAGAACAATATCTTCACACACACATAGAGAGAGAGAGAAAGAGATAGCTTTCCAGTCATTCCCATTAAGCTAGAACTCAACTTTCATCCTCTCTCAAATGCCCTAACCCAATTAAGAATGCACATGTCCCTAGAAGACTGATCAAGATGTGATATTAATGTGATGTCTCCACTCGTTCTTAAGTATTCTTATTAATTATTATATGGAAATATCTATGCAATATAAGGAGCTCTGGTAGCGTAGTGGTTACAAGTAGGGCTGCCAACCACAAGGTCAGCAGTTCGAAACTACCAGCAGTTCCACGGGAGAAAGATGAGGCATTCTGCTCCCATAAAGATTTACAGCCTTGGAAACCCTATGCAGGGTCACTATGAGTCGGAACCAACTCCACAGTACTTAACAACAACAACAACAACTTCACAGGAAGAAATTTTTAAAAAGGAAGGAATTAAAAGGGAATAAAAAAAATAAAGTCACTATGGTCTAATAACACAGTAACTGATAATGGGCTAAAAACTAAAAAAGAATCACAAGATGCCCTCACCATGAGAACAGTTCTGTTACTGGAACATTTGCCTGGGTCTCCCTTGGATTCCACAGTCCTTTCTCACCACAACCGCATACAAACACTTATCATGTACTCGTTTAGGAGAACCCAAGCTGGGTGTGAATGTGTGTGAGAGAGTTTATTTCCACAACTTGTAGAACATCAAAAGAACTTCAGAACCCATTGCAACAGGGGCTTCAGCTGCAATGATCAAGGGCAAGCAGGCAAGAGGGGAAAAAACAGTTCTAGAGGAGAGATAACATGAGTGAAAGAAGAGATGAAGGATGGGGCAGAGAATGGAAGGAGGGAGAAAGAGATGAGGCTTCGTGGGTTTCTCCATCTGAGCAAGCAGCAGAGGTTGCTGATGAAAGAAGGCAGCTCAAGTATATAAATCAAAATCATAACTTGGATAGTATATGGTCAAAAGTGATTAATATAACTTTGTCAAAAAGCTGATGAGACTATTTCTTTCATTAGAAGCAGAAAAGCCATAGAGAAAGTTCATCTTTAGTGTTGGCACAACCACCTATTCCCAGAGCGTATGGACATGGTAGAGACATAGGACATGGTGACCACTTCTGTCCATTGTTTTGTCAGACAGACCTTGGGCCAAACCACAATAGTGAGATCTTGGGCATGTTACTGGACTCTCCCTTCACCTCAATTAAATGAGATTCTTCAGAGCCTGACACTCTGAAAATAAACAATAATGAGAATAATAACAAAGTCTTGAAACTGTTTGGAAAACATCTCAGGGTGTTTTACAGAAATGAAGAGAAAAAGAGTATAATAATAATCTACGTTTGTGTAGCTCCATAGGTCGGTGGTTCAAATTCACCAGTCACTCCTCAGAAACCCTATTCAGGGTGGGCATGAGTCTGAATTGACTTGACAGCATTTAACAATAACACAGGATTTCAAACGCTTGTTGATATCTAGTCCTTACAACAGCCATGTAAGATGGGGGATACAGAGGCCGTTGTGATTGTGTAAGCTATGTGCAAGGAAGTGGAGCTGGTCTCTGGCTAGAGCTCAGAATCAGAGCCTTAACCTGAAGCCTGCAAACTACAGGGTCTTGATCAAGCTCTTCAGCTGTTCAGTCCTTCTTTGGGGAAGTGTGGGTAACCGCATAAGATGTTTGCGGGATTAACTGAATTAATATTTGTTTGCTGAAGAGAATCCATTGACTATATTAAGAGTTCGAGAAATATTAACTATTATTATTATCAATCTCATTTTAATAGTAGAAAATCAACCCCATAGACCAGAAAGAGTTAGATACTTGCCAAGGATTCCCAGGGAAGACATATGGCCTGGGCTCAAGCCCAGGACATAGGACTTCAAGCCCAAGGGGTTTCTGCCTACACAGAGATCTTGCCAGACTCCCGATTGATTCACTTGTCAATGGTACACTCAACACCGGCAGGGCCTAAAAGTGGATCAAGGGAACTGCAAGGAAAGACAAGTAAATAAATATAGGACAGATAAGTAGAGGAAGTCCTCTGGAGAACCCAAAAAGCAAAACCAGGAGCCTTTGAAGGTATCAAAGCCTGAAATGAGAAATCGTGTGTAGGATTTTGACACAGACTGTACTGTCTTCTGCCTGGAACATTCTTTCTTCCCCACCTTCTTCACTTGGCTGATCACCAGTAATCCTTAGATGTCAGCTCAGATGTTCTTTCACTGGTCATTCAAACCACTTCAAGGCCTCCTGTTGTATTTTGATGGCAGCCTGTAGTTCTCTTTCTTAATATCTATCAGCATATAATCATAATATAGTCATTTGCATAACTATTTGCTTAAGGTACAGTCACCATTATGCCATGAACTGTTTCTGTCTTCAGAAATCATGGATCCTAATGTAGCATCTAGCTCTCAGTGTTGATACAAATTTAATTGAATGCACAAAAGTTCCTTTTTGAAGCATTATTCTGTAATGGAGGTGGTAAAATTTTACAATAGATTCATGAGGGCTGTCATTCTAGAACTTTAATTTTTTTCTTAAACCTGCTCATTGCTTTCCAAAAATTCTATAAAATATTTTGGAGAAATCTTGTTTCCTTCTTAGAAAAAAAAAGAATGCTGGCCAGTGTTTTCTTCCCTGCATGCATGGGAAGCTTGGCCTTTGGAGACTTCTCAGAGTATAAGAAGTCTGGAGAGAAATGTTCAAACATGGTTGTTTTTTTTTTTTAACTTCTTTTTCTCCCTCTATACTTGGAAAATTCCTCTTCATGTATTTATTGCCTGATTGGTTCCTTTGTTCCTTGAACATTTTTAGATCCTCAGTTCAGACCAAGATCAATGTCATCTGGACCTAAGTCAGGGTTTGATACAAATTTTGAATGATTTTTATCCTAGTTTTCAGAGGAAAATGGCTGAAGTACGCTGTGTTTCAGTGTCTAGGACAGTGTATTTTCAGTCTTCAAGGAGCAAAATCCGCAGATGGGATGACATCTTACCAGATATAAAGGAGAAAACAGGAGTGAGAGCCCAAGAAAGAGTTTCTGAACTGAAAGTGAATCTGTGTGAATTTACATTCATTAAAAGTCCAGCAAAATTTATAGATGAAACAGTTGATTCCAGATATGTGAGTGGGGGAACTGTCTTTATTTGGAAAAATGCCGTAATAGCATGCTTTTTGCTTCCAACTAATCATGCTGTTTCTTAATAAATGCTTAGGATGGATGATGGGACTCCACAGACATGAATATTAGCTGGTGCCAAAACATTTGAGAAGGAGATAAATTATTCTTTATAAAAGAGAAAAAATATGAATTCCCTTGACAATTTGGATATTAGGAAATGAAGAGAAGATAGGGTGAGAAGATAGCAAGTTTCTACATGGTGGGAAGATGAAAGTTGTGAATGTGACTCCCCTTCTCCCCCCCCCCCCAACACCTTCTATACTCACACACACATGTGTGCATGGATGCACGGACTATTCTTAAGTCATCAGGAGCATCACAAGTGTCTGAAGTGAGGACTAGTGGTTGTTTTGGAAACTAAGGAAAAATCCGAACACCACATCAGAGTCAACATGATACAAAAAAGAGTCAGTTCTCAAGGATTCAGGAGTCCTGTATGACAGGTGGTACAGGGGGAGTGGGTAAGAGCTGCAGAACTCCCAGATGTCTCAGGAATGGCTTTGTGCATATACAGTCTGAATGAAGAATGGGAAGGGTCCCAGCCAGCTTCATCTGAATCTCAGAGAAGCTGAAAAGTAGCTGATGAACAGAGAACACAAATAACTCATTTAATCAACACAACCATTTCCTGCAGTAGATATTGTCATATTGTTGACATATGATGATACATGCCCATATTATTAACAACTGGGACAAGATTGTTTCATAGTAGTGGTGGTTGGTTATTGGGTGGTTGCTGGTGGTAGTTGGTGGTGGGTGATGGTAGGTGGTGGTGGGTGATGGTGGGTGTTGTTGTTGATAAGTACCATTGAGTCAGTTCTGACTCATAACGACCCTGTACAGGGTTTCCAAGGAACAGCCAGTGAGCTTGAACCACTGACCTTGCAATTCAAACTGACCTTGCAGTCCAGTGCATTAACTTGCATCACAAGCAGATCTAGGGTGAGAGGCCAAGCTGCCTCACCACCAATTTCATCACAGAGAATTTATACATAGTGCACAGCTCTACATGCGGTAACTCATTTTATCTCTATTTTCAATATGAGGAAACTAGATTGGATGAAGGAGACACTAACTAAGTGATGTGCCCAGGTCATGTTGCTAATAATTACTAGAACCAGGATCGAAAAGTATACTGACTTCCCATGTCTTTCCCTTGACTCTGTTAGTTTCTTGCAAAGTTTAAAAGGAACAAGGTAAATTATGTTATATACACAGTCCTGCAAGAATGGTGATCTACAGGTAGATGCATGGATAGACACTTAGGATTAACAGGTACAGGAGGCAGAGTATACCCACAAATATGTATAGGTTTAGCAGAGAGTATTTATACATGGGTATTTATCTTGGCTGCAAATATATCCATGAATGTGGTAGAGGATACAGGAAGCAAAATTATGAAAACTTCTTAGACATTACCTATAACCTTGAGGAAAGGAGTCAGTGGGTGTAGAGGCTCAGAATCACAGTTTTAGGTGACATCAAGGTCAAATGGAATAACATAGTACACAAAGACTGTTCTACATCCTGCTTTGGCAAGTAGTGACTGGGACCTTAAAAACACATCTACGGTGCAACTATTGGTCTCATGCTATGCAGAGGAAAGAAGACTGAAGAAAATTGGAGATGCATGGAAATCATTAGTGCAATGGACTGTTGGGCCATGTTATCATCAGTCTCCATGAACTTGAGATCAGAAGAACTAGGCAGTGTCCACTTACCAGTACCAACTACTCTGAAAGGTATCACAATAGAAAGTCCTAGATGGAGTGGGAGAAAGTGTGGAACAAAACAGAAAAACATATAAAATTCCAGACTTATTGGTCAGATAGAACCCCAAGATAGTGGTCCTTAGTCATGCTTCAGGTCTGGGACTGGGCTTACCTCTATGAATCAGACTTTGGACAGGCAATGGGTGAGTGTATGGGGGAACAACAACTATAGTGAGGTCTGCATTCTATAAGGTGGTCAGCCATTCAAGATCAGGGGGCAGCATTGAACCAAGGATGAAGTTCAGAAGGACTGGGAAAGAAGGAGGAGTGGAAATGAAATGCAGAGAGAGGGTGGGATAAGCGATGTTGCATGGAGGGGACTGCAGTCACTGAGATGAAATGAAGTATGATATGTTGAATGTAAAATTGATAATCTTCTCTGTAAACCTTCACTCAATTCACAATTAGAAAAAGAAAAAAAAAAAAAAAAATAGGAAACACTCTATGCAAATGCCCATGAGCTTAACCATCGGGGAATTCAGGGAGATCCACTTCTGCCTTCCTACCATGTTTTTCTGGTCCTAATCATTCTGTTGCTTACTTCCTTTCCAGTATAAAGGCATCCCCATTTTCCTCCTGACTTAGCTGGTAACTCCTTTCAGCTGGCTATCATTTTACATCTCCCTGCTGCTGGCTGATCCATATATTATTACACTTTCCTATCTCGCATCTCTTTACACTCAGTTTTGATATGTATCCAGTTGATGAGAGGCCAGACCCAAGGCTTTTGCTTTGTATTTCAGAAATATTTGTGTTTGGGATTCCAAAACCCCAGCCAAAGGAAAATAAATTAGCAACTAAAAACTCCTTAGGTGGCAGGTCAATAGCTTCTGAAAGATACTAGACAGAGCCGTTTGAAGCTTTTATTAGAAACTCATCCGTCTGTTCATCTGTTGATTTATTCATTCAACCAAGTTTTATTGAACTGCTGCTACAATAACACGTGGTAGATGAGATGCAGGAATGATAAGGACACATAGCTTTGTCCTGAATTTGTTCACAGTTTTCCAGAAAAGACAGAAACCTATCTGAAATGGAAACTTTTTTAAAAAAATAGGTTGCCTCAGTAAGTTCTGAAGTCCTTAAGTACTGTCAGTGGAGGTATTTGAGGAGTCTGGATGGCTTGTTGTAAAGGATTGTTGTTAATGGTATGCGCCATCAAGTTGGTTCCAAGTCATAACAACCCTGTATAGAGTTTCCAAGGTTAGACTGGTGGGTTTGAGCCACCTACCTTGTGGTTAGCAGTAAAGGATAAGATAGATGAAATTACAGCATCAGACATCTGTCTAAAGGAGCCCTGCTTGCACTATGGTTAAGTACTCAGCTGCTAACCAAAAGGAGAGCAGTTCAAACGCACCAGCAACTTCTTGAGAGAACCTGGCAATCATCTCCCATAAAAATTTCAGCCTAAGAAACCCTAGGGACAGTTGGACTCCACCCCCATAGGATTACAGAGATGGAATCGATGCCACAATACACGCCACCACCACCACCATGTCCGTTTGGACCAGATTAATTTTAAATTCTCTACAAGTGTTGAAATTCTGTAAAAACAAAGTAGAACAAGTTATAATTAACAGAGTCTGTTGTATACACTGGAGAACAGGTTATGAAATAATTCATTCCAATCAGTGAAAACAAGGAAGGTTCACAGGGTCTGAGGGGCAGTGAACAAACGGGTGGTTAATTTGAAGCCAAACATACTCAGAGCTTTCAGGGCTCTTTTGGCTTACCAAATTATTTAACTTTTCTGAGCTTCAGTCTTCTAATCTCCAAAACAAGGTTAATTATGCCTGCCCTGCCCAATTCTCAGGGTTGCAGTGAGGATTAAACGAGATAATGTTTAAAATAGCTAGTACACTGAAAAGTGTTAGACAAATGTAATGTTAAATTAGAAACTTAGCACAAAGGGATCAAACATTAATGGTGGAATTCCAGGCATCAATGAATGGGATGTGTCTTGTAGTCGAGAATTTTTCTTGGCATCTCAATCCATATCAGATAACACTGATAATAGGACATCCTTCTGAATAACTAAAATTCCAGTCTAATGTTACTTGAAGCCTATGTGATCTTGAGCAAGGAATTAAAGATCATTTAATTCCTTGCTTCAGTTTACTGTATTAGCATAAATGGATGATAATTATTGGTCTTTCCCAAATCTGTTTTTTATTCTGCCATATAAAAAGATGTCCCCATCCATTTAGATTACGTAGGAAGATCCCCTATTGCTTTTAATTTTTGTATTAATTGAGACAGATCCAATAAAAAAAATCAGGTATAGAAAATGAATGGGCTTTGGTGTATGCTAAGATGCACTAGGGAGAAGACAGACATAAGAATCTCAAGGGTGAGGACAACCACATGACACTTCTAAGTTGATCTAACCAATGTTTTCTGAGTACTTACTATGCACCAAACCCCATGGTAGGCAATAAGTAAGGGCACAGAGATGAATACACCATAGCCTGTGATGTGAAGCAGTCTATATATCTTAATAGAGAAAATGATGAGATTAAAAGCATTGTGGCCCCAGTCCTCGCGCTGACAATGATTTGCCACTTGACCTTTGTTCAAACACTGTACTACTAGTGTCCATCCTTTGACAGGACTAAATGAAAACCAATAAAGCCTTCATTTAAAACTTGTTGGCAATGTTTGTACCCTAATGACCAGTGGCAAACATAAAAGAAAGAAGTAGCATTCTATTTCTCGGATGATCCACTTAGTCACTAATTATACTGCAACTTTATTCTGTAGTTTACATAATGAAAAGGAAATACTTGAAAAATTGAATTTATTATATCCCAAATCAACTAATTTCTTCTTGACCTTGTTCGAATGTGGAGTAACTGTCTTACTAGAGCTACAGGATGGAGAGCTCCACGGATTTGTGACTAATAACTTTCCGGTGGGATTTTCATTTTATTTGCAATAAGCAAACAATATACTGTTGTCACTGTAGGACTCAAATATGTTCCATTAATAATTCCAGCAGTAGTGTTCTCTCTCTCTGTCTTTCTCATACACACATGCCTCAATAAGACTGAAGGGTTCACGTTGTGAAGATTGCAAATAATTTACCACTGAACTGATTGAGACAGGGATCCAGTCATCTGGGGAGTTGTCAGCAGGAATACACCTGTAGACTCCAAGTTAATTGACAACCCATTATCTGTATTCTCTTTCCCAACATCTGAACAGAACTACTTGCTTCATGGGAAGTTGACCCCACACCAGTTCTAGTAGCTGTTACCTGTTTATCATAAGCCAATCAGGGTAATCTCATTTAGTTTGCCTGTGAAAGACATGCAATATAGCATTCATCATTGATACATGAGGGAAATGCTTTCTCTGCTTCAGCAATTGTAGAAAAAGATATCCCTAGAAGGAAACAGTAAAGATAGTATGTTATATCTCTGGATATGTTTTGCCTGAATGTGACACCTAGAACATCTATAGCATTTTGCTAGCATCCTGAGAATTTATATATATATATATATATTTTGTTGTTGTTGTTGTTGTTGTTAAGTGCCGTCGAGTTAGTTCCGAACCATAGTGACCCTGTACAGGGTTTCCGAGGGTGTAAATCTTTATGGGAGTAGAAAGCCTCATCTTTCTCCCATGGAGCGGCTGGTAGTTTCGAACCGCTGACCTTAAGGTTGGCAGCCCAATTCATAACCACTACGCTACCAGAGATCCATATATATATATCCTAGAGCATCACAGAGAAGTGGTTCTGAAGCACGCTTACATACAGAATCTGCCACCTGCCTCACTAGTTGTTGCTGTTAAGTTCCGTCTAGTTGGTTCTGACTCATAGCAACACTGTGTAGGGTTTTTGAAGAGTGGCTGGTGAATTTGAACTTCTGACCTTGCAATTAGCAGTCCTGTGCTTAAACTCCTGAGCCACACCAGGACTAGTGGATTTCTTATTATGTGACGTAAGACATTTCCTTTGGATTCATGTCATTTTTATTTGTGCTTTTTGTTATTTACAGTCCAAACCTTCCTAACCAGTATACCACCATATGACCTTAATGGATTAGCTCATTATTGTAGCTGTTGTTAAAGGCTGTCCAGTTGGTTCTGACTCATAGCAATCTTGTAGAGGGTTTCCAAGAAGCAGCTGGTTGGTTTGAACTGCTGACCTTATGGTTGGCAGTTCAGTGCTGATCCTACAGCGCCACACCAGGAATCCAGTATTAGTCATTTTAAACTCTGATTATTGATAAGACATGTTGAGACATTCCACTAGTTCTACAGTAGGAGAAGCGTCAGCACAAAGAAATTATTTGAGATGATTGAACTATGTCTTATACTGATTGTGTACTGTTTACAAGAATCTGTGTGTGTGAGTTAAAAACTCAGAACTATACACTATAAAATATGACAATGACTACTTGTCTTAAAAAGGAGAAAAAAAAATATTTCCACATGGGTGGAGCATGAATTCAAGCCCAGATTTTTCTGACCCCAAAGTCATGCTGCTTCCTGAGTGCTTGTCAAGTCCAATATAAATAGTTCAGTACTACAGTCAGAAGATCAAAGTTTAAATCGTAGCTCTGCCAATTGATGACTATACGACCTTATATATTTTGCTTCCCCCTTTGAGTTTATTTTCTCAACTGCTAAATGCAGATGATGATAATCTCTGTCTAGCTCATATTTTTCACAAGAATCAAATAAGAAAATGATTTTTTCTTTTTGTTTTGTAGAAGAGAAAAGGCACAACTATTTGCCATCACTATAGTCTGAAAATATCTACTCCTCCTAGTACTCAAGCTGAAATACCATCACTCATCTGGCTTAAGCCAAAGATAGCAACCCTGGTGTGCATGCTCACTTGCATCCATGAAAGGCACTGAGCCAATGATGTTGTTACTTGTTTTGATGCTCTTCATTTATGGCTCTAGTATCCCACTCAACCTTCTTCTCCAGGAAGTCTTTATAAATCAGTTGGAGGTGGGTCAAAATCTCTTAGCAACTGCCCAATTAAATGTATCTTCAAGTCTTTTTCACCATCTTATCTCAACATACTTTCTCTGATTCCTTTTTAGTAGCAGAAATTCAACATTTTACTTTAGCACATTGTCACTCAGAATAAAAACCTACGTGTCTAAGACTTCCATGCAGCTAGAGGTTGTCGTATCACAAATTTCTAGCCAATGAGATGTTACTGCTGTTGCTAGCTGTCATTGAGTCCGTTCATAGCAACCCTATGCACAACAGAACAAAATACTTCTCGGTCCTGCACAAGCTTCACAATTGCTATAGTGAAACCTTTGTTGCAACCATGTGCCAATCCATCTTGTGACAGTCTTCCTCTTTTTTTGCTGACCCTCTACTTTACCAAACATAATGTCCTTCTCCAGAGACTAGGCCCTCCCAAATGATAACATATCCAAAGTATATGAGATGAAATCTTGTCATCCTCACTTCTAAGGAAATTTCTAGCTGTAGTTTTTCCAAGACAAATTTGTTCAGTCTTCTGGCAGTCCAAGATATATTTAATATACTTGCCAAAACCATAATTGAAATACATCAATTCTTTTCCAGTCTTATTTATTCGTTGTCCAACTTTTGCATGCATATGTTATTGTTGTTATGTGCCGTGGAGTCAGTTCTGACTCATAGTGACCCTGTACAGGGTTTCCGAGGCTACAAATCTTTTACGGGATCAGAAAGCCTCATCTTTCTCCCACAGAACAGCTGGTAGTTTTGAACTGCTGACCTTGTGGTTCGCAGCCTGATTCGTAACCACTATGCTACCAGAGTTCCTTTGCATGCATATGAGGTGATTGGAAATGCAATGCCTTGGTCCAGGAGTACAGACCTTGTTGTTGTTAGGTGCCATCAGATTGATACTGACTTACAGCAACTCTATGCACAATAGAACAAAACATTGCTGGTCTTGGGCCAACCTCACAATCATTGTTAAGCCTGAGCCCATCGCTGCCGCCACTGTGCCAATCCATCTCATTTGGGCTATTCCTCTTTTTCTCTGGCCCTTCACTTAGTCATTCATCAACATGACTACTTTGCTCTTTAATACTTTAAAGAGATTTTGTGGTGTGGTACTGTGCAGTAAGTACTAGACTGATAAACACAAGTTCGGCAGTTCAAACCCACCAGTTGCTCCTTGGAAACTCTATACAGGGTTGCTTTGAGTCGGAACCGACTCAACGGCACTTAACAACAATGAGAAGTAGGTGAGCAGTATGTGGGACTTCCAGAAAGCCTGCTTAAAGAGAACTGACTCAACCCTCTGCCTTGCTCCTTTTTACAACTGACATCATAGATGCAATGATTGAAGATATAGGCACCATCTTTGACCATGGAGTGGCCTAAGGATAAAAGTAATACCTTAGGAAGATAAAGGAGAAGAATGGAAGCTTAGGCCCTTGATAACATCTTGAATCTATCATACCAGCCAAGCAAACCACCAATTCCCAGGCTTCTTTACCATGAAAGAGACTAAATAATAAGCCACTACCTTTTGGGTCCCTGATATTCATGATTAAACCCAATTCCTAGCTCATACACAACTAAACTCAGTACATTTTCCTTGTTGTCGTTGTTGTCAGGTGCCATCGAGTCGGAACCGACTCATAGTGACCCCATGCACAGCAGAACGAAACAATGTCCGATCCTGGGCCAACCTCACTACCGCTGCCACACTTGAGTCCAT
>NW_006408599.1:4147962-4164637 GCF_000296735.1 Chrysochloris asiatica | reverse complement strand
AGCAAGGGACCAATGAACAGATACCAAAAGAAAAGAATGTCCACACTTTATCTCCGTGATTCTGCCAGGTGTCTGTGGCCATTCCGATCCTTCCCCCACGTGGTCTCACCCAAGATGGCGGCTTCTGGAGTAGCCGAGCGTCCCGGACTAAAAAGCAATAGTTTTCTTGCTTCTGCCACAAATTCCCCCAGCTGTGAGCCTTCCAACCTTCTAAATATTCCTTTATATGTGGTTCAGAGTTCTGGGATCAGCCCCTGAGCCTGCTTGGTGGGGTATTCTGTGTTGTTGTTGGTGTTGCTCCTTTACTGCACTTCCACCCGATCCGCCATCTTGTTTGTTCCTTACAAGCTTTCTATGGTGATGTTTCTGGCTATTCCTTTCTCTCCACCTCCAGTGTCTATTTTATATTATAATGCAAGGAAAACCAAGATGCTAGTGAAAGAATTTTAAAAGGAAAATACATGATAGCATTTGTAACATAGTAAGTAGATCACTCTAGCATACATAATGGTTGGTGGGAGCAAGATAAGTGGCCAAGAGATCAGTTAGGAAATTATCAAATCATATACATAAGATATCATGAGAGTGATTGTAATTGGACCAGAAAGGAGACAATAAGATATGATATGAAATAGATTAAGGAAGTAGAATTATAGAATTATAAGTGTTGGTAACTGAACAAATTCTCCTTAATGACCAAGTCAGCCTTGCAAAATAATTTATTATTATCTTCATTTTATAAATTAAGAGACTCAGCCTCAGGTTAGTTAAGGGACTTGCCAAGGTCACACAATTACTTAGTGTCTGAGCCAGGAGTTCCTTCATGTTCAACTCTAAACTGCATATTTTTCCCACTTACTATCTAAATCAGCCATACCTTCATATGATGGGGCTTCAAATCCATGGGAAGATGTCATTTTTTTAAATTCCATTTTTCCATGAACTTTTTGATGCCCTTCATACATGTTGTGTGCTTATGAACGGTTATTTCTACTGTCTGTATCTTCTATTTTCTAGAAGAAAATATCTCTAATTCCTTCAACAGAGCCTAATATCATCTAAATTTCTTCAGCCTCTTGTTACATTCCTCAAAATGCCTTTCCAATAACCCAGTCCCACTTGGATGAAGGATCTCTTACTGAAACCAATACTTCAGTTGTAAGGTAACATACTGAGGTAAAAGCTGGTCCTCCTATGTTTCCAACTCATTAGAAAAATTCCAAGTATCTTACCAGTACTGCTTAGACCTTGTGAGGACCGTGTCTGACTTCCTCTGACTCTACCACAGGGAAAGGGAATCCAACTCAAAATTGGGCCAAGGCTGATTCCTATGAAGCAGAGGTTAGACACACTTCTACCCTACAAACTTCTTTACCCTATTCTGACACCAACCAGTCCCCCCACAGCACTCTGCTTTGCAGCTGGTTTCCATAATCCATTGCAAGGGTCACACAGATCTCATAACAATACTTACATAATGGGCTTACTAAGGAACTCTAGTAGCATAGTGGTTACGAATCAGGCTGCAAGCCACAAGGTCAGCAGTTCGAAACTACCAGCGGTTCCGTGGAAGAATGATGAGGCGGTCTGCTCCCGTAAAGATTTACAGCCTCGGAAACCCTGTGTAGGGTCACTATGAGTCGGAACCGACTCCACGGCATATAACAAGAGAAGTGAACAGGGTACAATTCAGGATCAAAACCAACTCAGGATGCAGCAGGTCTCTTGTCAGGAAGGCCTGTTGTTTGCCATACTGCAGGCACACCTCACTCTTGTCTTCAGCCTCTCAGTCATGTGGTCCGTTGGCCTCTGCCCTGCTCGAACAAGTATTACGAAGTTCTTTTAGCAGTCTGTGAATGCCCAAAGGGCACATTCTTCAAGTCAGTCTTCTGCCCTCAGGCATTCAGCTTTACTCAGTCCAGGGGTCTAGCGTTCAAAGCTACTCTGTCTCTCCATGTCACCACCTCAGCTGTCACCTCTACCGTCACCTCTGACATCACTATTTCTCACATTTCACTCATGTTCTTCCTTTTTGATGGTCCTGGGATCTTCTGTCTGTGCTTCTTGGGTGGCTCCTTTTGAGCCTAACTGGAAGGCAAAACTAACTAATCCCCATCTTGGAGTCCTGTATACCTTATTTGCACGGTCCCACCCAATCACTTGGTGGGCATTAAGAAGACTTTGAATAGAAAAACCGTATCAAGTAAATTCAAGGCTCTGCATGCATTCTCCCAAATAGTTTCATTTTGTTTATTCTATTGCCCCAAAGTGCAAGTGATCTCACTTATTGGACTTGAGGAAGCACTGTTGTTGTTGCTGCTGTTGTGAAGTGTCGTGGAGTCAGTTCTGACTCATAGTGACCCTGTATAGGGTTTCCGAGAAACAGCTGGTGGATTTGAACCACCAACCTTGCTCCATTGTTTCAGAATGTTGCTAATGCTCTACTCAAATTGGGCAGACTACACCTATCCATTTGTGATAAACATGCGGTTCTATAAATGGACTCTTATTTAAACTATAGAACCTAACTCTTTTTGCATGTATTAAGTTTTGGATTTTGGCTTGTAAACTCGTTTTAAAAAGTTAACTGTCCCTGACAGTTTTTGAAGCCGGAAGTTAACTTCATGAGCTGGGGTCTAAGGTCTATAACTTAGGCCCCAGCTCATGAAGTTCTCAACATGAAAAATTTGTTCTTCCTCTCCTTTTCCTAATATTTATGAGTTGTTGTTTGTTGCTAAGTACCGTCAAGGCGGTTCCGACTCATAGTGACCCCGTATAGGGTTTGTTGTTGTTGTTGTTGTTGTTATGTGCCGTGGAGTCGGTTCTGACTCATAGCGACCCTGAACAGGGTTTCTGAGGCTGTAAATCTTTACGGGAGCAGAAAGCCTCATCTTTTTCCTATGGACCACCTGGAAGGGGTGGGGGGCTCAAACCGTCAACCTTGTGGTTTGCAGTCCAGTGCTTATCTTATAAAGCCACCACACACCTAATATCAATGAATGGTATCCATCAATTATCACCCAATTGTCAAGCCAGAAAACTGGCAATCATATTTAATTCATCTCTCTCACTCAGCTCTCACATTTAATTAATCATCAAGTTCTGTTGATTCAACTTCCTAAAGAACCTCTTATTCTCAGTGTTACTGCTTTAGTGTGGGGCAGATTCATCTCTTCAATGACAGTAATAAGATTCTAAGTAATCTCCTTGAATTTTGTCTTGCCTTAACCTATCCATAGTGTTGTAGCCAGAACGGAAATCTGTCCACGTTTCTGAGGGCCGGTCTGTTCTCATGTTCTCATCATATACCTGTTTGAAACAATCCAACAACTCCCATTGCCCAGACCTATACCCAAGTTTGGCATGCAATTCACTCTGTTATCTGCTTACTGTTTAAAGCTCCAGCCATCTCATTCTCACCTCCTCCCTCATACACTCCCCTCCAGCCACACAGAAAACCTTTCAGTCCTCAAATGTAGCATTTTTTTTTCCACACATTCAGACTTTTTCACCTGCTGTTCCTTCTGTCTACAACAATTTCACTTTCCCTTTTAAAAAACTCTACTATTTATTCCTCATGTTTTAGTTTAACTCTCATTTCTTCCAGAAAGCCTTCCCTAACCTCCCTGACAGAATTAGGTACTGCTGCCTTGAATCCTAGTGCCTTCTCCTTCCCTATTTACTATTGTTGTTGCTATTAAGTGTTGTGAGTTGGTTGTGACTCATAGTGACCCTGTATAGGGTTTCCAAGGAGTTGGTGGTGGGTTTAAACTGCTGACCTTGTAGTTAGCAGTACAGCTCTTATCCTGCAGTGCCACATCAGGACAATTTACTGTACTAATAATCATACCCCAAGGATCTAGTATCATTTTGTCATACAACGTAATCCTACCAGAAAGATATTTTAGACAACTTCTATAACTTAAAAGACAAACAAATCCTTCCTTGGAAAAAAGGAGACACTACAAGAAAGAGATCTTATCTAGCCTTATAACTGATGTGCTGAGATAATAGAAAAGATTTCAAGGCAAAACATGGCCCCAGGTAAAAGTAAAGTCAATCTGAAAAAAATAACAGAAAACTAGAATCCCAACATAGACAATTGAGATGAAAGTAGTTTAGACCCGAATTCTCTGGCAAAATTGTGTTAATCTTCCCCTGTTCTAGCTGTGGCAGTGGAAATTTGGCTTTAAAATATTTTGTTTCAATGAGCAGTTCATTTATTCATTTGCACATTAAGTCACAAGACAATGCAGGGTACCAACTATGTATCAGGCATTGTGCTAGGAACACCCAGTTCTGAAGAATATCATGGAGGAGGATACACGCTCAAAACAAAACTTGTACACAAATGTTCATAGCGCTGTTATTCACAAAAACTAAAAGGTAGAAACAATCTAAATCAACTGATGAATTGATACATAAAAAAGTGTTATCTTCATGCAGTGTAATATTATCCAACCACAAAAAGGAACAAAGTACTGATACATGGTACAATATTGATAAATTTTGAAAATGAAATATGTTAAGTGTACAAAGCCAGATGTAAAAGATTATCTACTGTATGGTTTCATTTACATGAATTGTCTGGAATAGACAAATCCATACAGACAGAGAGTAGATTAGTGGTTTCAAGTGTCAGGGGTAGGAAAAGGTAAAAAGTACATTTAAAAAATATATAATTGGTTTTCTTGTTGAGAATATATACAGCAAAACATACACCAATTCAACAGTTTCTTCACATACCATTTAGTGACATTGATTCTTTGATTTGTGTAACCATTCTTATCTTCTTTTTCTGAATTTTTCCTCCTTTATAAATTCACTGCCCCTTAAGGTTCCTGTCTAATCTTTCAAGTTGCCATTGGCAATTTGTCTCCATAGAGATAGGCCATGAAAGATAACAATGCTCAAGGAAGACATTCTTTACCAGTTAAACTGAACATCAGATGCAAGTAAAATTTTGTTTCTTGTTGTTGTTGTTAAGTGCAGTCAAATCGGTTCCAACCCATAATGACCCTGTGTAGGGTTTCCAAAGAGTGGCTGGTGGGCTTAAACCACAGACCTTGCAGTTCAAACCAACTTTGCAGTCCAGCACAGTAACCCACAGCACCACATCAGGAAGATAATTTAAAAACAGTTGTATTATCAACAGGTAACTGCCAGAAAATCAAACCAGATTCAGAAAAAAACATGGAACTTAGGGATATAATTGCCAACATCAGATAGATCTTGGCTAAAAGCAGACAAAATCAGAAACATATTTTCTTGTTTACTTGTGCTTTATTGACTATGCAAAGGCTTTTGACTGTGTGGAACATGGAAAACTGTGGATAACATTAGGGAGAATGGGTATTCCAGAACACGTAATTGTCTTTATGAGGAACCTGTACAATTAGAACAGAGCAAGGGGATACAGAATGCTTTAAAATCAGAGAAGGCGCTTACCAGGGTAGTATCCTTTCACTATACAGGAGTCCTGGTGTGGTGCTGTGAGTTTAAGAGCTGGACTGCAAGGTTGATGGTTCAAGCTCACTAGTTGCTCCTCCAAAACCCTACACAGAGTTGCTATGAGTCAGAACCAACTCTATGGCACTTAACAACAACAATAATACTTATTCAATTTGTTGTTGTCATATGCTGTCAAGTCAATTTCAACTCATAGGGGCACTGTATTGGGTTTCTGAGGAGCAGCTGGTGGGTTTGAATTGCCAGTCTTGTGGTTCATAGTCCAGTACTGATCCTATAGCACCACACCAAGAGTTCATACTAATTCAATCTATATGCTGAATAAATAATCTGAAGTGTTCTCCCATGTAAACTATCACATAATTCACAATAAAAACTCAATAATCTGAGAAGTTGAATTAAATGAAGAAGAACATAGCATCAGGTTTGGAGTTAGACTCATTAACAACCTGTGATGTGCAGATGATACAACCTTGTTTGCTGGAAGTGGAGGACATAAAATACTTATTGATGAAGATCAAAGATCTTCAGTGTGGATTGCACCTCAGTGTAAAGAAAACAAAAATCCTCACAACTAGATCAATAAATAGCATCATGATAAATGGAGCAAAGATTGAAGTTGTCAAAGACTTCATCTTGCTTGGATCCACAATCAACACTTATGCAAACTGCAGTCAAGAAATTGAATGACTTATTGCATTAGGCAAATCTGCTGCACAAGATCTTTTTAAAATGTTCAAGATGTCAGTTTGAGGACTAAAGTGTGCTTGACCCACCATGGCATTTTCAATTGCTTCATACACATGTGAGAGGTAGACAACGAATAAGGAAGACTGTAGAAGACTTGATGCTTTTGAATTATGGTGTTCAAGAAGAATATTAAAAATACACAAGCAAATCTGTGTTGGAAGAAATACAGCCAGAATGACTCTTAGAAGCCATGATGTTGAGACTTTATTTCTCGTACTTCTAATAAGTTATCGAGAAGGATCAGTTCATGGAGAAGGACATCATTCTTGGTAAAGTGGAGGATCAATGCAAGAGGAAGACTCTCTATGAGATGGACTGACATAGTGGTAACAGTAGTGGGCTCAAATGTAACAGCAATTCTGAGACTGGTGCAGGACCAGACAGTGTTTTGTTCTATTGTGTGTAGGGTCGCTATGAGTTGGAGACAACTTGATGGCACTTAACAACAAATTGTTTGGTTTTAAGATGTCAGGGGGAAATGTGGAACAAAACTCAAAATCATAAAAAAAGATTAAGTTTACTAGTCTGGCAGAGACTGATGGAACACCTGAGACTGTGAGCCTTAGTTGAACAAACGTCATGTCTTAGCAGTTACCCATACCACACTGAAAGAGATTCACTTTTGTTTTTGTACCTTAATCTACGTCACTAGTAATTTCTCCAGATCTGAAATAAGTACCTCTTGCATTTTTATTAGCCTTGTAGTTTTTAGTGGAGCAGATCCTCTGTGGAGAGTTTTTTGTTTTTGTTTTTGAGAAACAAAGTGTGTGTGTGTGTGACATGCCTAAATCACAAGAAATAGCATTCACTGATTTTCCACCTTCATGTTATTTGATAACCTCTTGTTTCACATCAAAAATAATTCCTCTCCTTTGCCTTTTGCTGCTGATATCACTAGCACTGGTTTTGCTGCATTGGGGAGACATGATATACTCCAAAGCAATATTTTTTAAAGAAAATTAAATAGATAAGTCTACAACTCTTAAGAAATTCACAATACATGAAAGTGGACGGTGTTGCCTCTGAGTTGAAGCATACAGTTACATGGTAAATGTTTCAGCTGGAAAGTACAGTACAGTACATACATTTTCCCATTTTCCAGTAACACAGACTTTTATTAAGACTATAAAGACATATGATTATGGATGATATATGCACTGAACCATTGATATATGCAGCACCATCACTTTAGATAAAAGAAACTTGAGATCCATGTGCTGTGTGGGGAAGCTGGTGAGTTCACGTCCTCCTATTCTCTGATAGGGATTTCTGAACTCTTTCATAACCTTATGGGACTACAGACATATATGTGGTTGGATGTTGCCTGAATGGTCATTATGCTGAGCATGACTATAGTTGAAATGTGAATTTTATATTATATATATATTTCACCACAATTTTAAAAACCACATAATTAAGAAGAAAAGACAGTAAGAGTCCCAGTAGAGAACTGAGTGTAAAAACTCTCCCTGATTTAACCTGGAAAACTCAAGAAAATCATTACTGAACCACTAAGGCGGCCTCCAGTCCTAACCTTGTCACCCTTACCAAAATCTTACACTATTTTCAAGGATAGTCTTCCTCCTTGAAAGATCATGGAGGAAGTCTTGGACCTATCAGACATTTGAGTGCAGTCTTTAATATAAAGGTGACTATCTGGAATAGATAGGCCATGTGACTCCCCAGCATTTGTAAAATAAATGATGCATATTTTTATCCAAGCATAATTAGCTACTGAGCTATTTTATCAAGGAGTATCTTAAGGAGCAAGTGGTAAATGGAACATACCTTGAAAAACTTAGATCTAGTCTAATCTACTCCTTCAGATATGGAAACTGAGGACAAGAGTAAGGGAGAGATTTGCCCAAGGTCAGCCAACTAGTATATGACTAAGTCACAAGACCACTAATGTTCTGGCTCTGATGCCAGTCATGTTTTCCATTACTTATGAAGAAAGTTCTTTCCCAACACTCTTGGTTGTTGGGAGGTCCTAATAAGATATAAGTGGACGTGATTTAAAAAATCTCAAGTGTAAGAGAACTATGTAGCTCTCCCTATTATTAAATGTTGGTGTTGTTGATAAATGTCGTCAAGTTGGTTCTGACCCATAGTGACACTATATAGGGTTTCTGAGGAGCAACTGGTAAGCTTGAACAGACCTTGCAGTTCAAACTAACTTTACAGTCCAGAGCATTAACCCACTGTGCCACCCCAGGAAGTTTCTACATCCTATTGCTAGCAGAATCTGCTATCCAATCAGTAATTACTACATGATCTTCATGTACATATATCTAATCAAGTTGCATGTACAAACATGAGAAAACATTATTCTACTCTCCAGAAATCATACCAGCATTGACAGACACATATCAGGAACCAGACCAATCTGTGGTGTGACCCCAATTTATTTTTGGGTTCAGTGTGGCACTATGGGATAAGCATTAGACTACTAACTGCAAGGTCAGAAGTTCAAACCTATCGGCTGCTCCTCAGAAACCCTACGATGGCACTTAACAGCAATACAATTTACTTAAACTCTGTAGGCTACAGATTCTTTGGCCAGATGCTGGTCAATTCTTTCACTTTATTTTCTCAAACAGATTACCTAATAATTCTAAAACACTTGCAAAATCAGAATTTACACAACCACTAAATGGAATTCCTGTGATCTACAACTAGTTAATATGGTATTAGCAGTGAGACACAGCCTTTCTTAGACCAGGAAACTCACTTTGAACTAGCACATCTAATAAACTGGGAGAAGAGAAGGCCCACAATTAAAAAGCAGCACTTGAAATCTAATCAGATATTCTCTTAATTTGCTCACCACCCCTGTGGTGCCATCCAACTTTATTAGGATTTTATTCTGTATTCACTTTTAAAGTGACATTTGCATTAATTTACAGTACTAACACAAAAGTCTATTTAAAAGAAAAAACTTTTATAACTTTATTTTTTTCTGATTACTTTTCTTAGTTTTCAACCCATTAATGAAGAATCTTTTGTTTTATTTCATGCCTGTGAGAGGAATCGCAAAGTCTCTTCAAGACTACTTCCTACTAAGTTGTTAAATGCAGTGTTGGCACCCAACTTGGAAGATATATACTGTAATTAGCTCTAAGGGTCCAGAAGTTGAACTTTTTAATGCTTTCTCAATCTTTTATTCTAAGTGTCCCATAAGTTTATAATAATTCTCTAGTTTGACTCTGACTTCAAAAGGACAATGAGAATTCAGCTCTGAAGAAGTGGAAATGTTGGATCATCCATGCCTCCCAACTTTGGTGACCTCATGTCCCATTTCCCCAGAAGTAGAAATTATAGCTCTCCACACCTGACAGCTGTTGGAGCCATCTATGGGTGTATGAAATAGAAGAAAACTTAGGGATCATAGCAATGTTTTCACTTTACATATGAGGAAACTAAGACCCAGGGGAGAAAGTGATGTTTTCAAGGTATAGAGAAAGAAAATGACTTAGTCAGAAGTAAAATCCAATCATTTTGCAGTCAAACCAAGGTTGATTTTTTTCTCCCTCTGTACCTATTTCTAGAATTCTTTCAAGAGTAGAGATCAACCCAGGTAATATATCTTAGCCAAGGCAAATAGCGGTTCTATCTATTCACCCATGCCTACAGAGACCCGTTTCCTGAGACCTTTCCACTTCATCTATATATTTTTTAAATTTCTAATGAACTCAGACAGTGAATTACATATGACTTCCAAGTATACTTGTCTATATGAGCTCCATAGTAGCTTCATTGCTTATCAGTTCAATATGTTTAACACAGATGCTGGTTCTGTGATATCAGTCAGTTCTTTACTTCAGTCTTCCACCACAACTATTCTAAACCAACCCATTAAACACCATACTAACCTTGTCCCCAACATTGCATTACCATGAACCAAAAGGTGAAATAAGAAATTTCCAAAGGCCTTTTTCACACAGCCTGTGTTAAATCATGTGGAAACATTCTTTTTCAAAAACATAGAATGATGTACTGATATACGTATCCTATTAGTATCTACTGTCTGATTTGCTCAATAAATAGAGGAGGACATCATGATTGGTGGAGAAGGGGACCAATGATGGTCTGGGAGACCCTTCGTAAGATGGATTGCTGCAACAACAGATTCAAGACTGTTGATGATTCTTAGGATGATGTAGGCTCTGTCAGTGTTTCATTGTGCTGTATGTACAACTGTTGTGTGCCAGTACAACTCAAGAGCAGTTAACAAGAAGAAGAATGTGTGTGTTAGTATGCTGGATACAGAAATACATACCACACAGAAACTCTGACCTTGAGTGATTCATGGCCAGATGGGCAGAACCAGTGTCTGAACATATGAGGGGGCTTCAAAAAGTTTGTGGAGACATGGAATTAAAAGATAATGGTATTTCTCCACAAACCTTTTTAAGCTCTCTCATAAAATTACAACTCTATGATAAATGTTGTTGTGTGGTTAAGTACCGTGGAGTCGGTTCCTACACATAGTGACCCTGCACAGGGTTTCCGAGGCTGCAAATCTTTATGGGAGCAGAACGCCTCATCTTTCTCCAGCAGAACAGCTGGTAGTTTCAAACTGCCATTCTTCAAGTTAGCAGCCCAATTTGTAACCCAAACAGCATTAGGTTTATGGCAAAGAAGGTTCAAATCTACTTGAGAAAATAGAAAATGCTTTTGTCACCAAACAAGGTGACAAATGGATATGGAAATCAGAATGGGTCGCATGTGGAAACCCAGTTTGGCTCTCTGCCTTTAAAACAATTTAAAAACATGATCCCATTTTGCAGATGAGGAACATGACACATGAGAAGGCCAAGCAACCTAAAAAAGGCACCATGCTAATAATGTAAACTTTATCATTAGTCAAGAGAGGCAGCATCCTCCAAATGTGCAAATAAAGTTAAAAAAAAAAGCATAGTAGAAATCCTCCAGGAGGCAAGATTTATTAAGATCATAAGTAACCCTTGCTCAGTAAAAGAATCCACCTCCCCACTCAGCTGTGTTCCCATCAACAAGCAGAAATTGTTGCAATCTAATGCATTTATATGTTTGGGTTTTCTTAATTTATTTCAGGCACCTCATTTTCTTGGAACAAGTGCTGTTATTAATGACACAGCAGCGAACACTTTACATTTATAGAGGTTATGAATTTTAGTAATGGTTTTGGTGGCAATTTAATCTGTCCTAACTATGAGGCATTTTACTATGACAATTAAATTATTATTAAAAATAAACCTCAAATGACATCCTTATCACTTATCAACATATCAAAAGTTTCATTGAGTTGCATTCTGGGTGGGTCGTAAATATCCCAATGTAGTCTTAGCGAACCCATGCAATAAACTTGAGTGAACTTAATTAACTTCTACAGTATATTTAAAAGAAAACTCCTCACACATTTTGATGTCGGGGAATGAAACATTATTTGAAAAGTGGGTTTATTACATTCCATGGTGCACACTGATATTTAATATTTAAAGACTCTTAAATTTGATGTACTGTGCTGAGAGCTGAAGGGTCTCATCCCGCAGTGTGGGAGGGTGAAATGGCAAATTTCTCTCTCCATTTCATAGAAGGGGATTTTATTTTGTATTTTACTGCCAAGCCCCCGTACACTGATCTATTAAAGTCTATGCTAGAAGAGTGTCAAATATGTTAATGTATACTTTATCAAATTAATTTTAATGCAGGCTTGCTGAATCGCTAATTCCAAAGCTATGTTCTAAATTGTTGCAAAACAACTCCACTCCAAATTAGCCAGGGTGTTGCATTGATTTCAGCAAATAACATGTCAGCGACGTATCATTTGATACAAATTAAAAATGAGGGCTACTATTTTTTCTTCATAGAGAAGTTAATGAAAAAAAAAAAAAAAAGTCAGCCTTAAACCACTTCCTGATCTGAATTTATAGGACACCGAATGAAGTAAAATTATTTAGTTCTGATCCACAATTTGATATTACCTCAGGCAATAATGGAGGTCTCCATTTCAAAAATTAGAGTTGACATTTCACTTAAATGTAGTCTTCTCTTTTAAGACCATGTTTCCAGGTACTTAAATGCCAGTGGCCAAATATCTATAATAGATGATTCTCCTTTGAAAGGTAGAAATAGGGACAATTTTAACAAAACAATGGAAAACAACAGGCCAGTAGGAAAACATAAAGTTTACCCAAACCCATTGCTAAAAGATGTGAGTCAGCCCTTGAAATCTCATACAGAAGATATATTGTGGGATTATGGTACATCTCCTTACTGTATGATTTTATTCAACATTCCTTTCAATAACTTCTAAGTATCCTTCATCCAGTGTCTTAGAGGTAGATTTATTTTCATGCATGTATGCTTGTGCTTCTGTTTAGGTATACACAATATGTGTGCACAAATTTTTTCGTTTCTAAATTTGTATCAACATGGAGCTTTGGTGGCACACTGGTTAAGTGTTCAGCTGCTAACTGAAAGGTTGGAGGTTGAACCCACCAGTTGCACTGTGGAAGAAGGATGTAGCAGGATACTTCCAGAAAATAATTACAGCCTTGGAAACCCTATGGACCATTTCTACTCAGTCCCATGGGGTCCGATTATGAATCAAAACCAATGCAACAGCAATTGTTTTTGTTGTTTTTTTTTAAGTTTGTATCAATGTCTAAATCTTTTTTTTTTTTTTTACAAATTCTGATGCTGCTGCTTACTATTATAATCCATCTCTAGCAATAACTCAACAAATAAGAGCCCATTTCCTCATCCTCATCCAGACAATAAAAGGTTTAAACTAGGTGGCATGGATTGAAGCTGTCCTCCCAATATATGTGTCAACTGGACTGGGTTCTAAGTCTCAGGGAGTATAGCAGTAATGTGATGATCCCCAAGATGTGATCTGATGTGATAAACCAATAAGAGGATGAAGGGTAGGATGGTTGTGTATAGGGTTTTTTGAGGTTGTAAATCTTTATGGGAGCAGAAAACCTCATCTTTCTCCTATAGAGCAACTGGTAGATTCAAACTACAGACTTTGCAGTTAGCAGTCTAGACTTTGTGCTTTACTACAAGGTCAGTTTGAAACTCAAGGTCTGTAGTTCAAACCCACCAGCCACGTCTTGGAAACCCTATACTGAGTCACTATGGGTCAGAACTGACTCAATGGCATTTAACAATAACAACAACAATGCTACCAGGGCTCCTTAAGGACATGGTTGCTGTTAAGCGCTGTTGAGTTGGTTCCAACTCATAGCAACCCTGTATAGGGTTTCCAAGGAGCAGCTTGTGAGCTTGAACTGCCAACATTGTGGTTCAAACTGACTTTCTAGTCCAGCACATTAATCCACAGCCCTTAATACCTTTAATACACTCATAGCCCTGATCTGCTTTAAGGAAAGTTTCCCTTGAGTGTGGTCTGCAGCACTTTTTATAAGAGATGAAAGGAGAGAGAAGTGAGAGCTGGGAGCTGAGTGTGTCCTTTGGGCCTGGGGTAACTGCACTAAATCTCCTCGATCCAGGGGATGAGCCTCAGAAACTGAAAAAATAAATTTGTTTGTCAAAACTATCTTCTTGGGGAGATGCACAAGAATGCCCAAACTTGCAGATAGTACCCATTTGACCTAACCTCGATGACTTGATGATCAGAACTTGATTAAAGGAAGATAAATAAATTTTTTAAACTTTTGATAAATGAAACAAGTGTAAATTGCTACAATTTGATGAACTTGACGATAGTTATCTATGTGATAGCTCAAAATACCAGTTGAAAGTGAAAGAGTCTTCACATCAAGTACCAATCCTATCCCCTCTGTATATAGGGCAAATAGGGATGGCAACTTAGACATTGGGAACCTAAAGTGAGGGAGTGATACAGGCATGAAGTGACTGACTTACAAGATTTCAAGAGGGAGTTTGGTTTAAGAGTGTGTGGAGGAAGGTAGAGTTTTCAATAGTTTTTTACTAAATAGTTTTCAACTTGTATAGATGGGTCTGGTGAAAAGAGATGGGGATAAGATTCTTATGATTCAATAGTGAGTAATTGTTATGAATAATTGTGACTGTCACAACTGTAAAGATAGAAGTTTTGTAACAAAAACAGGGGAATAGTTAATCTTATTTTCAGAAACAGAGGACCTTAAGGAGAAGAGTGGGAGTGGAATGTGGGATCCTATTCAGAGAAACAGAGACAGCAGAGACAGAGGCAGAGATGAGGACATGGAGAGAAAGAGCATCTGAGGACTGTAGATTCATAGGAAGAGAAAGACTGAGTGCTGGCAGTCAGGAGGCAGGATTGCAGAATGTGCCCTTTGAATGTTTAAATTATCATATATTCCTGACTGTTTTTGTGTACATCGCTCCTTCCTTTCCACCACCACCCCCTAAAAATCAGGCAATAAAAGCAAATACTGTTGAATGATGATGCATGGAGGTGATTGTAATCATTGCAATGAACAATGGTGTAAAACCAATGTTCTCCCATGTAAATTATCACTCAGTTCACAATAAAAACTTAAAAACAAGTAAACAAAAAAACTATCCTCTTGTGGTATTTCTGTTACAGCAACACTAGATATCTAAGACACTGACCTGTTGAGTTCTTAGCTCCAGCTGTTACAAATAAAATCTGATAGGACTCCATATTTCAACCAATGTTCCATATCAAAAAATTGCATGTTTGTTGAATGCCTACTATGTACTAGGAACTATGGTACACTGTATACAAAGTATCCGTATCTGATTCTCTCATATATCTTGTTGTTTTTGTTGTTAAGTGCCATCAAGTCAGTTATGACTCATAGCAGTCTTGTTTAGGGTTTCTGGGGAGCAGATGGTAGATTTTAACAACTCACCTTGTGGTTCGCAGTCTAGTGCTTATCCTATAGAATTGTATCAGGAGTCCCATATACCCTGTAGACTAGATGAAACCTTATTTTCTCAGTATTTGCTGTAGTTTTTAAAGGGTGCTCTCTTATCTTTGTATTCAAGTGGTTCATTTGGCATTCTTGTTTCAATGCCTGAGATGAAGCAATCAAAGCAAACCTTCCCCTCCCCTGGTGGTAGTGGTTATGTGCCATGGTGTCAAGTTGGTTCCGACTCAAAGCGACCCTGCATAGGGTTTCCAAGGTTGTAAATCCTTACAGGAGCAGAAAGCTTCATCTTTCTCCTGTGGAACAGCTGGTAGTTTCGAACTAGTGACCTTGAGGTTAGCAGCCCAACTCGTAACCACTACACTAGTGCTCCACTATCTCCAGGCCTTCAAATTCTAATTCTATCATGTTATGTCTCTTGATGCATTTCTTCCAGCTCCTTTACTAAAGGACAAGGCAATTCCATCTTCCCCTGTCTAGATAGAAGTGTATGGTTTCTAATTAAAGAATGGAAGAACACATAATAGGTGTAGCCTAGAACAATATTCCAATATTGAGCTTCGGATTTATGTCTCCTATTCCTAAATTCATTTTGCTTTCCCAGATTTGTAACATTCTTCAGAACCTATAAGTTTAAAAAGCAGACATTCTATTCTGGGGCTATAACTCCCAATTCTGTATGAAGATACACATCTGTATTCAAATGCAATTAAATAGTCTGCAAGAGACAATGTCTGATCCAACCTTAAAGTTTTTACCAGAAGGTGCTTAGGAGAGAAATTCTCATTCTGGCTATGGTGGACTGATCTGTTGTAGGCCTACAATTCCATGTAGAGTAGTTAGAAAAGCTGCATCAATTAGAAACAGAAAGTCATTTTGAAGTCATATGAGAGCAACCAAGACTGGAGAGGACAAAATTCCAGACAGAAGGAAAGTCCAGAGTGATGAGCCTAATAATTGGGGCTGCTTTACTCCTAGAGGCATTTGGTGATTTTTAAAGAGGATGAAAAGTTGAGCAGAGGTTGCAGTAGTTGCATGGTATGGAATAGTAGCAATTGGAGTTCATACCCTGCCGAGAAGAAGACACCTTCTCTTAGAATTGTTGCAAAACTGAACCGTAAGAGGAGCCCTGGTAGAGCTGGGATTAAAGCACTGAACTGCTAACCAAAAGGCCCATGATTCTAACCCACTAGCTACTGCAGAAAGATGTGGCATTCTGGAAAGATTTACAGTCATGAAAGCCCTATGGAGCAGTTCTACTATGGCCTAAATTGTTAACACTAGGTTGTTAATAGCCATGGATTGGTTTGGTTTGGTACTTTAATAATAAGGGTGTGGTACTATAGGATAAGCACTGAACTGCAAAGTCGGTTTGTACCATAAGTATGGGAAAATGTAATAACTAAAATTTGAACACAATAGATAGATTAACAGGTTGTTGTTGTTGTTGTCAGGTGCCATCGAGTCGGAACTGACTCATAGAGACCCCATGTACAGCAGAAGGAAACAATGTCCGATCCTGGGCCAACCTCACTACCGCCGCCAAACTCGATGTCATCAATGATGCCACCTGGCCAATCCATCTTGTTGGGGGTCTTCCACTTTTT
>NW_006408599.1:4143591-4147372 GCF_000296735.1 Chrysochloris asiatica | reverse complement strand
ATCAGTAAATGTTTTAAGTCCTCTTCACTTTCAGCAGGCAAGGTTGTATCATCTGCATATCACAGGTTGTTAATGAGTCTTCCTCCAATCCTGACGCCATGTTTTTCTTCATAGAACCAAGCTTCTCGTATTATTTGCTCAGCATACAGGAGATTAGATAAAACAGATTAATAAACTGAAAGATAAGTTAAATAAAAATTCAGCCTGGAACATAAAGAGACAAAGAGAAAAACATTAAAAGACAAGATACAAAAGAACAAAGTACACACAAAATACTGTGAAAATATCTGACAAATTATATATATTTGGGATGCCAGAAGGAGAAAACGTTTCAGAAATATTTGAAGACATAATGGTCAAGAGAAGCTAACCAACCCACAGAAATTATAGATACCAACAAAAATAGGACAATTTTTTAAATTATCTTCAACAAAATCTAACATGTGTGTGATATTAATGAGATTGTTAGAAAATTTCCACATTCTGTTGGATCACCTTTCTTTGGAAATATGGTAAGTCTATATATTCAAAGACTGATTCAAATGACTTCCAACCTAAAATTCTATACACAGTAGATCATGAAAACAAAATGAAAAGCACACTAAAGAAAATTGCAGACAAACAAAACTTAAGAGTATTCATCACTAGCAAATTCCAGGGAGCACTTTAGGAAATACTAAAAAGTATTATTCAGGCTAAAAGAACAGTATATCAGTTTTAAACACAGAGATGCAGAAATGTGATCCTGGTGTTAGGTGCTGTTGAATTAGTTCTGACTCATAGCCACCCAGTGTCCAACAGACTGGTACACTCCCTGTTCTGCACCATTTTGTTATTTTTGAGCCCACTGTTACAACCACTGTATTGGTCCATCTTTTTAAGGATCTTTCTCTTTTTTGCTGACAATATATTTTACCAAGTATGATGTCTGTCTCCAGGGACTGGTCCCTTCTGGTAACATGTCCAGATTCTGTGATATGAAGTTTCTGGTTATTTCTAAGGATCATTTCTAGGGATCATTCCAGCTGTATTTGTTCCAAGACAGATTTGTTTCTTCTTCTGGCAGTCTGTAGTATATTCAATATTCTTCACTAATATAATAATTCAAATACATCAATTCTTCATTGGTCTTCCTTATTCTTTGTCCAGTTTTCACATGCATATGAGATCATTGAAAATACCATGACTTGGGTTTGTTGTTGTTATGTACCGTGGAGTCAGTTCTGATTCATAGAGACCCTGTACAGGGTTTCCCAGACTGTAAATCTTTACAGGAGCAGAAAGTCTCATCTTTCTTCCACGGAACAGCTGGTAGTTTTGAACTGCTGACCTTGTGGCTTGCAGCACAATTCGTAACCACTACGCTACCAGAGCTCCTTGCTTTTAAAGATTTTTTTTTGCAACAGATTTGTCCAATGCAATATGTCATTGGGTTTCTTGACGGCTGCTTCCACGGGTGTTGATTGTGGATCTAAGTGCAATAAAATCCTGAAAACTTCATTCTTCTCTCCATTTATCATGAAGCATCTTAATGGTCCAGGTGTGAAGGTTTTTGTTTGCTTTATGTTCAGGTGTAATCTATAGTGAAGGCTGTAGGCTTTGATCTTCATCAGCAAGTGCTTCACATCTTCTTTGCTTTCAGCAAACATGATCATCTAATCTGTACATTGCATGAGTTTCCCTCCAAATCTGATGCTGTGTTGTTCTTCATATAATCCAGTTTTCAAATTTGCTTATCATACAGATTGAATAAGTATGGTGAAAGGATGCAACCCTAACGCCCACTTTTTCCTGATTTTAAACCATGCAGCATCCCCTTGTTCTGCTTAAACGATTGCCTCATGGTCTATGTATAGGTTCCACACGAGCACAATGATGTGTTCTGGAATGCTCATTCTTCAAAATGTTATCCATAATTTGTTATGATCCACAGAGTGATAAGTATTTGCATAGCCAATAAAAACAGAGGTAAAAATCTTTCTAGTATTATCTGCTTTCAGCCAAGATCCATCTGATCTCAGTAATGATATCCCCTGTTCCACATTCTCTTCTGAATCTGACTTGCATTTCTGACAGTTCCTTGTTGATGTACTGCTGTAACTGTTTTTAAATTATCTTCAGCATCTTCTAGGAAATGGAAAAATACAAATTTATTTTTGTTTTAAAGTAAGTCAAAAATAAAAGCTTAAGCAATTAATTTATCCCTAGCTTCAGAATACAGATAATTTTAAATGAGCCCTCTTGATGCCTGGGCTTGGCTTTGCTGTCTTGTTAAGTCCATGTCAGTCTGCAAAGGGAAAAAATGTGAGTGAGGACCAGAGTCAGAGACAGAAGGCCTGAATTTGGGATTCAGAGAAGACATTCCTGAGTTAATTTGGACAATCCTTTGTGAGCCATGCCTGATGCTCCTATGCCTTGGGCATAATGACACCTTCGTAGTTTCCCTGAAGGAATGTTGGGAGATGAAAGAAGAGAAGAAATGGAAGTCTAATAGCTGAGTTTCTATGCAAATGTAGACTTGGTGTGACACTGTAGCATAAATACTGGACTGCTAACCTGCAAGGTCAGTGGATCAAATCCACCAGTTGCTCCTTAGAAACTCTATACATGGTATCAATGAGTCAGAACTGACTCGACAGCTCTTAACAACAATAACATACAAATGCTTATAGTTTAAGGAATTTATACTTTTTTCTATAAAACATGTGGAAAGTTCGTGACATATTGTTTGTGTTCTTTACGGTAGTTTAGGTTAGGCTCCAGTAACCAATCATCCTTGGCCTCTCAGTGGTCTCTAATTGTCAGAGTATGTTCCTTGTCCTGTCACACTCTCTCCTGGTTAGGCAGCTCTCATGGGGATGCTCACCCAGTGGTGACCCAGGAACTTCTACCCAGGAATGCCCCAACCTCGACACAAGACCTTCTGGATGAGGAAGAGAAGGGATGCAAAAGAAAGCATTGGGGATTGAGGAAAAGCACCTCAACCCACAATTCACTGGCCAGAACCAAGTCACATTGTCCCATATTAACTTCACGGAAGATTGGGAAATGTAATCTCCCTTTTTAACCAGGAACAAGTAGGATTGATTTGCATTAAGTCTTTTTTCTGCCAAGCCACTAAGTCCAAGTTGTGTCCCTTGGGGTGTACTTGGAATTATAGAAGATGGTGCCTTTCCCATCACCCCTTTGTTGTATTTATGAAGCTTTCCATGGAATTTTATTAAAACATGGTAACCAACATATCACTTCAAAAAAACACATCAGATGTGCAAGATAGTCTCTAAAGGAACAAAATAAAATATCCTATGAATTCACTACAAATGCAAGATGTAGATAAATAAACAGATGTGTCAGAAATAAATCCTTCTCTTCTCAAAACATTTTATATCTAGATCGTTCCAGTGCAGCCTGGTTAGAAAAGCCCTCCAGCAATTCATACAGTCATACTGATGAGTAATTGCATTCTTGTATGTCCTAACACTCTTTCAAATCCTTCTTTATAATAGAGATCCAGGCCAGGAGACTCAGAACTTGGAATATTTTTATGAAAATGCGATCACCCGAGCATTGAACTTGAATTTTAGTCAGAGCTCTATTAGTAACTACATCTGTATTTCCAGCAGGCTCCCTTGGTTTTTTGGATCTCTGTTTTTCTTACCTGGCTACTAGAACATTCCATTTATCTGCTTGTCCCAAAAATGGGACATAAAGAGGTATTCTATTTAACCAAAAGGGAAGGGGAGGGTCCTTTGGTCAATTAGGAGACACTGGATGCACAAAC
>NW_006408599.1:4131600-4141871 GCF_000296735.1 Chrysochloris asiatica | reverse complement strand
CTGCCTGGTCAGGGAAGCACTGGAAGTCCTCTCTGAAATAATTTCTTGCGGAGCCTGTGTAATGTATACGAACTTAGGTGGAATCCTGAGTACCCATCCAGAACCTTATGAGGTGTGACATTACCACTAGAATGAGACATCTAGAGCAACAGAAGATACTCTTGAAAGAAAGACAAACAGGAAAAATCCAAAAGAAAAATGTCAGTCTGATTGGCTACTCCTAGAATAAGCTAGTTGTTCACCGGGAAGCCATCAAGGCAAGCAATTAACTTTCTTCAGGACAAACCCGTCTCCAAGACTGAAACTCAAAGGGAACATATGAGCAGGTATGTAAGCTTGCTGGTGACCATGTTGGTCTACTGGTGAGTGGAAAAGGGGGAAAGGCAGCAATGAAGAAATGGGCTGTGTTCATCCATGTTCCACAGATTCCCGATGACCTAGAGATGAGAGAGAGAAGAGGAAGGGATGGTTGGTCCCAAGTGTGGTGAGACCTCGAGACTCCTGAGCCCATGGACAAGGACACAGCCATGGAGAGCTAATGCTGAGAGTAAAGCATCCAGCTGATATGAAGTATGGAGAGATGCACAAGAACATCCAAACTTGCAGATAGTACCCATTTAACTTAACCTTGATGGCTTGATGATCAGAACTCGACTAGAGGAAGATAAAAAAAAATTTTTTTTTTGATAAAAGAAACAAGTAAATTGCTACAATTTGATGAACTTGACCTATACTTATGGATGTAGTAGATCAAAATGCCAACTGAAAGCAAAGGAGTCTTCACATCAAGTATCAATCCTATCCCCTCTGTAAACAAGGTAGATAAGGATGGGTAACTTAGACATTGGCTACCTAAAATGAGGGGGCAATAAAGGCAGGAAGTGACTGGCTTACTAGTTTTCAAGGGAAAGTTTAGTTTAAGAGTATGATGGGGAAGGTAGAGTCCTCACTGAATAGTTTTCATCTTGTCTAGATGGGACTGGTGAAAAGAGATGGGATAAGATTCCTATGATTCAATAGTGAGTAATTGTTATCATGACTAATTGTGACTGTCACAACTGTAAAAGTAGAAGTTTTGTAAGAAAAATGTGGAGTAGTTAATCTTACAGTCCAGAAATGGAGGACCCAAGGACCATCAAGGGAGAAGAGCATGAACGGAATGTGGGATCCTATTCAGAGAAGCAGCAACACCAGAGTTGGAGGCAGAGATGAGGACATGGAGAGATAGAACAACTGAGAACTCAGATCATGGAAAAAGAAAGACTGAGTGCTGGCGGCCAGGAGGCAGGCTTGTAGAACGTGTCCGTTGGTTGTTTAAATTACTGTATATTCCTAATTGTTTTTGTATACATCCCCTCCCCCCCCAAATCAGAAGGAATAGAAACAAATAGTGTTGCATCATTGCATTGAAAGAATGATGTAAAACTGATGTTATCTCATGTAAACTGTCACTCAAGTCACAATAAAAACTTCAACAACAACAAAACTTATGGACCACACTTCTATTCTGACACACATGGGGTCACCATGATTCAGAATTGATTCAACAGCAACTGGTTCATTGGTATGATTAATTAAGTTTGGAGAACACTAAAGTTCTGGTTTCATTTTTATTTTCACAGAGAGCCTTTAATATTCCAGTGTGAAATGGTAAACATTCAAAATTTCAACATATATGTGTGTGCATGTGCACAGACATAGGCATATTGGAAGTGGGAAAGAGGAGAGTATTTAGCGTGTAATTGGATCAGGTGTTCTTTAATAGTATTAGAAATGTTGAGTTGCATGGACTTTGATACTTTTTATGTATTAAACCGTGAGTCTGATTTAGCTCTGAGTAGTTAAATGACTCCAAGATATACCACAGGTACCAGTTCACACATATGCAGAGTCAGAGACCCAGGGGAAAATGTGCCAAGGCCATGACCAAGTTGTTCCATGAGGATTTGGAGGTAGAGGTCTGTAAGGTGCCATGCAAGCTTAAATTTCTATGAATTTATGAGTCTAAGTTCCTGCTGATGACAATACACTGTATGTTTTCTGCACTTGCAAGCCTTAACCTGCAAGCTTAGAAATCAAACAGACTCTCAGAAAATGCAGAGTAAAAGTTAAAAGTGAGAAAAAGAAAAACATGTTTTTCTTTAGAAGACATTCAAGGATAAGCTAGGGATATTGCTCCTCTGATAGAAAGATTCATCTTCAATCCACCCATGTGCTCCCAATCAGTGTAATCTTTCTGAAACATAGAGCAGATAAAATCACTCCCTCCTCTTAAAAAAAAAAAAAAAAGACAAGCATCATTCATTTGATTTTCCATAAAAGTTCAAACCTATTGGGATAAACTCTAAGCCCTTCAGAATTTAATCCTTACCATGCTGGTTCATCTCATCACTAGACTCTAGCTATCTCCATGCCAAGCATCATTCAACCACTAGCTACCCTATGCTATCAGTATGCCCACACCCTCACCATTACCACAACCCTAGGTACCCCATAATGAATCCATAGTTATATCCTCCCATCACTTTTACCACTAAGTACTCACTATAAGAAGTCCTGATATGGTGAGGTAGGATAAGCATTGGACTACTAACCATAAGACCAGTGGTTCAAACCCACCAACGCTCTTCAGAAACCCTATATAGTTTTGCTATGAGTTGGAACCAACTAGACAGCACTTAACAGTACAACAACCCTTTCTATTAACACCCAACCAGATTGCAATATTTTCCCCAAAGACCATAAATAAATTGTTCTCACCATGGTTTAGGACAAATGGTTTTGCTTCCTGTAAATTTTTTTTAACTTTCCTGCCTGGATATATTTACATGCAACCCCCCCCCCCCACACACACACACACACCAGGTTTTCCTCACATGCCTCAGAGAAGCCTTTTCCAATCCCTTGCTGCAGTATAATGATACAGTATATTTCGGCTGCTTTGTTCTGATGCATTTTGCGCATTATGCTTCCATCATCTCCATCATGTCATCATGGTTGTTGTTAAGTGCAGTGGAGTCAGTTCTGACTCATAGAGACCCAATATAAGGTTTCTGAGGAACGGTGAGTGGGTCTGAATCACTGACCTTACAGTTAGCAATCCAGTGCTTATCCTACAGTACCATAGCAGCTTATTTGTATTATTTATAGTAATAACAGGAACAACCATTGAGCCAGCAATGATGATGTATAATTTCTGTTCATTGTCTTTGCTAGTACTCACATTAATCCTGATAAAGTTCATACCATTTTTATCTTTATTTGACATAGAGGAAACTAGCGATCATAAACATTGAGTAACTTGATGAGGTGTACACAGGTAATATAGACTGTAGGTAGGATTTACACGAGGATCTGTAAGATTACAGAATCCTGCCTAAAACAGACAGAGAGCTGAATGTAATCATAGCTCTATCACTAAACTAGTGATCTGAGACAGACCAGCTAACCTCATACAGCCTAAGCCTCCTTGTCTGAAAATCAAGATAACCCCTGTCTTGCTCCTTGTGAGGATGTTGTGATCATAAAATGAAATTATGAATCTAAAAGGGCTTTGCAAATGCTAAAGTACTATGCAAATGTAAGCTAATTAATTAATGAACTCATTAACATGTTCCCCTGCTGGGTTGCAGTTAGGGCCAAATTATAAATAATCCTTATCTTGCTGGGAATTTAACCAAGAAATTTAGGGAGGCAGGAGAGATGAAAAAGGCTGGGGGCCCAAAGCCTAAAACTTTGCACATAGGAAGGAAGTTTGATTCAGAGTCATTCCTATTGCTCACCATGCAGTAATTTTTTCTTTCCAACAAATGTTAGAGGGATGAAAGATTTTGAAGGGATGAGATATGTCTTATACTCATTAATAGAGTGGCCCAGAATATCAGTATTGTGCCATAAAGTCCACTGAGCATGTAGAGGGTGGAAACTCAAATTAATATCGAGACCATCATTACTCATTTATAGTTCACAAACATTTTTACTGTGTTCTAAGTGCTTTACAAATAATAATTTGTATAATTCCCATAAGAATTATAAAGTAGATACTACTCCTATCCCCATTTTACAGATGGAGAAGCTAAGATGCACAAAGAAAGTTTGAGTAAGTTCTTCAAGATCACACAACCAGGAAGTAGTCAAGCGAGGACTTAACTGAACATTTGACTTCAGAGTCCTAGCTCTTGACCTCCCTACCACTCTACCTCTCTTCAGGCAGCCATAATGATCTAGAAATCCACTAGAAATCCATCCACAAAAACATTCATGATAGAATTTTACCTGCAGAGCCCGTGGGTGGACAGTAGCCTGCAAACATGAGTCAGTTACCCCAGAGTTGAATTTCTCCTTAGAGTTTTCAAGGCTGTGATCACTATGGAAGCAAATCTGCAGGTGTTTCTAAACCAGCTCCATTGAACGTGTTGAAACTGGCAACTTTTAGGTTAGAAGAGTGCAAACCACTTGCACCACCTAGGGAAACTGGATGGACAACAGCAGCTTCCATTTATTGAGCAATGTGTTTGATTGTTTTTTGTTGTTGTTTTTAAAAATTGTTGACAGAGCAGTCCTAATGGCATAGTGATCATGGGCTTGGCTTCTGACCCAAACGTCAGTGATTTGAAACTACTAGCCACTTCAAGGAAGCCAACTGACTTAGAAGAGAGGTGTGTTAGTTGTCTTCCTTAAAGATAACCTGCCGTCATTGCCTCATAGGAGCGAGTGGAACCACTCCATAGAGTTTCCAAGGCTATTACTTTATAGAAGCACTGCAGTGTCAGTTTACCCAATAAGCAAGATAAGCACAGGCTACTTGTGCTTACTTACTAATCTCTGATGAACAATTTTACATTTTTGCACCACATCAAAGATTCTGCTTCTAGATAAGGCTGGCATCTGTCTCATTACTAAACTGACAGTACTTCCCTACAGAATCAAATCCTTTTTTCATTGGGAGGACAGAGTACCCAGTAAGCAAGGTAAGCGCAGACTTACTTTGTGCTTACTTACTAATGTGTTGTGAACAATTTTACTAAACCCATGGCAATTATTTGCAGCATTTTACAGATGCCATGGGGAAGGCTCATTTTTTGTGTGCTCTTAATTCCTGTCTGAAGGGAGACTCACTAGTGTACCTCTTAGTTTTGTGGCTCCTTGGCCCAGCACTTTCCTAGAGAGAAATGAGGATACTTTGGGGACAGGGAACTGGTCAGCTAGTCTTGCATGTCTTGCTATCTGCTGCCTGCAGGGGGGCTGTGTTCTGTTCTCCCTGTGAGTCTCAAGGAGCAGAAGAGCCTGCGGCTGTCAGCACTATCTGATTGGTAAGGAAAGCTGAGTTCAGAAGCCCATGTTGCTGTGCATGCCTGTCACATTTTCCAAATGTCTTTAAAGTTAATATTCTGATCTCTATCTTTCTGGCTACAGTGTCTCTTTCTTATTTGGATCTGAATCTAGGCAGGGAAAAAAAATAAAAAGGAATGTTCCTTATTATCAGATCAAACTCCAATAGATGAGAAAACTGAAGCTCAGAGAGCACATTAGCCCAAGGTCTCAAAGCTAGAGTATTTAAGGGTGAGGACTCAGTCTTAGAACCCTGAAACTGTGGTGTCTCCTACTAATCCTAGAGCAGGATTGTTGTTGTTGTTGTTAAGTGCCTTCGAGTCGGTTCCGACCCATAGCGACCCTGTACAGGGTTTCCGAGGGTGTAAATCCTTACGGGAGTAGAAAGCCTCATCTTTCTCCCGCGGAGCAGCTGGTAGTTTCGAACTGCTGACCTTATGGTTCGCAGCCCGATTCGTAACCACTACGCTACCAGAGCAGGATAGCTGTACCATATGGACAGTTAAGAACAAACAAAAATATCTAGCATTACTTAAGTCACTGAGTTAGTGGTTTAACTAATGCTAGATAGTTTTACAATAATAATGTAACTTTTTGGTTTGATTTGAAGAGAAAAAAGAATTCTCCTTTCACAATCTAAACTCTGAGGATAGGAATTTTGTTCAAATTTCTACATAAAAAGTTAACAATATCAAATTAGAACTACAGATTCATCTGATTCTAAAGTCCACTATGGAATCCTGATATGGTGTCATAGGAGCAGCACTAGATTTAGAACCACAAGATTGACAGTTAAACCCACCAGCTGCACCTCAGAGACCCTATATAGAGTCACTATAAGTCAGAACCAACTAGACGGCACTTAGTAATACCAACAAAGTTTATATATATATATATATAAAACATATGATTTCCCACATGTTATATTTGTAGATAAGGTAAGACCAATTAATAACACTATTGTTCAAATTTAAGCACCAACCACTGAAGCCAGTGATAATGAAATTTAAGAATTCTACCCACTTCGTCAGTCTGAAATTGATCACATGTGCAATCAAGATTTATTGATAATTACTGGTGATTGGAATGCAAAAGTCAGAAACAAAGAGGAAGGATCAGTAGTTTGAGGACTAAGGTGTGCCTGACCCAAGCCATGCTTTTTTCAATAATCTCATATGCATGTGAAAGTTGAGCAATGAATGAGAAAGACTGGAGAAGAATCGATGCACTTGAGTTGTGGTGTTGAACTGCCAGAACAAACAAATCTGTGTTGGAAGAAGTACAGTCAGAACGTTCCTTGGAAGCCAGGAGACTTTGTCTCTCATATTTAGACATGCTGTCAGGAGGGACAAGTCTGCATAGAAGGACATCATGCTCATTAAAGTGAAGGGCCAGCAAAAAAGGGGTACACCCCAATGTGATGTATTGCACAATGGTAGCAGCAAAGTGCTCAAGTGTAACAATGATTGTGAGGAGCGTAAAGGACCGGGCAGTGTTACATTCTGTTATGCATAGTGTAGCTTTGAGTTGGAAGCAGCTCAGTGGCACCTAACAGCAACATATATTGTATATGTGAGCTCTGGTTCCAGAGTGCTAGTGGAGAGGTCTGTGGTTCAAGTCCATCAGTCTTTTCTCAGGTTGAAGATCTGACAGTCTGCTTCCAAAAAGATTTACAACCTTGGAAACCCTTGGAGAAGTTCTGCTCTGTTCTATAAGGTTGTTATGTATTGGAATTGACTTGGCTGCAGTGGGTGCATATTGAATAAATGATATAACCAAAATAACAGAATTGAGAGAGCAAAAATCATTGTAATCGATAATCCCACCATCCTAATAACCAAACCCTGTATATTTGTCCACATTTCTTTTTAATTCTGCACGTAGGAGGTTGGAGTTTACATACTGATAGCCATAGTTTGTCTAAAATTGTAATTCATATTCAGGACTAAAATTTCAGTAACAACATAAAGTTATCATTCTAAAATAATTTACTTAAATATGTTCTTTGTTTTATACAGTCTATGTATTTCCAGTACTGCATCCTTACAAATAACCTGGTGACGAACTTCTTCTAACAAATGGCTTCGATTTGTGATCACTTGCTACTCCTAAATTGCAGTGGTGGTTTTTCTAGGTTACATTGCTTCAACTTGGACCAAAGGAGAAATGGGATTGCCATGAGCATTAAATATCTCCCATAAGTCTCAATTCTTTACAGTCATCACACTGCCAAAGATGCAGTGGGAGCTTAGGAACACATCAGCCATGATTAGGCCAGTCAAACATGTTTAAAGAAAAAAGGGTTTAGAATATTTAACAGGATCAAAGATTGAAGATTATAGAGATTTGGAGCCTTTTAATAAATATTAAAGATACATTTCTTCACTCCATGCCTGGTTATGCATCAAGTGTGGAAGAGAATCAGACAGACACGGAATTCACAAGGCAGGGTCCTTTATCTTTGCCACCACATCGTCTGACAGGTAGGAAAGAAACATATATTGTTTTCAATTGGTAGGATGAATACAGTTACTTACTGAAAAGCAAATCAGCAAATCCAAGAGTCGCACAGAAGATAGGATTGCAAGATAATAGAGCCAGAAAGGGAACTTTGATACGCTAGCCTAGGCCTTTCACTACAGAGCCCAAAGGCACCATGCATTCCTGGCAAAGCCCAGACCCTTTCGGTATGCTCAATGCTCCTTCCAATTAGCCATACTGCTTCAGATCAAAAGAAAATAGAACCTAGCTGATGGCTATCACTGACAGACATTACACACCCCAACCTCTATGTGTAGGCTAAGCAGAGAGTTACATTAGACAGATAGAAGCTTGTCACCAATCCAAGAACACTGGACAGTTCCAAGAAGCATTTCCAGGAAATGGGCTTTCTTCTTTCACCCAGAATAGTAGGAGTGTTTGACTGCTCTCCCTCCTGAATTGTCCATAGTGATTGGTTAAGGTGAGCCCAGATATCCTTAGTGATTGGTTAAGATGAGCCCAGATATCCTTAGAGACTGGTTAAGGTGAGCCAGATATCCTTAGTGCTTGGTTAAGACGAGCCCAGATATCCTGCAGGTGGTATTTTGCATTGGTACACATAATTGTACACATAGTCCAGGCTCTCAAGAAGGTCTGCAAATAAGATACTACTTAAACATGCTGGCATCCTGGTGTGGCATTTTAGGATAAACACTCAACAGAAAGGTTGATTTGAACCTCAAGGTTGGCAGTTCAAACTCACCAGCCACTCCTTGGAAAACCCTATACAGGGTCACTACAGGTTGTAACCAACTCGACAGCATTTAACAATAGTCATGTTTAACTCAATATCTCCCCAATCCATTGGACCATATAGTAACAATTTCAGCCCCCACCTATTTCTCAATTTCAAGAAACACAAACTTTCATCTGTGGAATGAGTCCTATGGAGCACAGTTTGGGAAAAGAACTGAATTCTTACTACACACACAGCATTGGTCCCTGTGATTGAAATTCCTATCTTTTTTGGAAAAAAATAAAAAACCATACAGATGGAAATCAACTTTAGAAGGCGAAGTATAGAAAGCTGCCCATATTTGGTAAACAGAAGGGTTTATATTGGAACCCTGGTTCTTCCACCTGTCATTGAGCAATTTACTCACATTTCCAAATCCTTGATTTTTTCATGCGTAAGATGGTTTTAGCATTACCTTAGGATTGCTCTGAGGATCCTAAAAGGTAAAGGGTATACTGGTTTTTTGTGGTGCCTGGTTGTGGTTAAGTGCCGTCAATCAGTTCCGACTCATAGTGACCCTGTTATAGGGTTTCCAAGGAGTGGCTGGTGAGCTTGAACCGCTGACCTTGTGGTTCAAGCCGGCCTTGCAGTACAGCACATTAACTCGTAACACCACACTAGGTGTATGGTAAGTTATAAGAGTTAGTTGTTAACCATTATCCGGCATTATGTGAGTCCTGAGTACCAAGGACAAAGTACTTCAGACTTCAACTTCACAGTCTTTGCTGTGTCATAGGTGCAGAACCAGACACCATGAAAGACAGGATTGGATTTAGGATGGAGGAAAATCATTAGAACTGTCATGAAATCAATGTTATTACTTGAACACTTCCTTTTCCTCCAAGGAGCCCTGGTGGCTTTGCATGATAAACACTGGATGGCTAAACACAATCAACAGTTCAAACCCACCAGCCACTTCACAGAAGAAAGATGAGGCTTTCTGCTCCCTTAAAGATGTAAAACCTCAGAAACCCTATATAGGGTCGCTATGAGTTGAAATAGGTTCAATGGATATGGGTTTGGCTCTTTTGGTTGTCTTTCCTGACCCTTTAAAGTTTTGGAAATGGCTATTATTGATGATTGCGTAATGAGATTGATATAACTAAAGTCACTGAATTGTACATATGAAAGATGTTGAGCTGGAAAACGTATTCTTTAAATATTTACAACAATAAAAAACAACAAAACAAAAAGTAAAAAAACAAAACAAAACAACACAATAGTTGTCTTTTCATCAGAGTGGCAAATTAGCTCACCCCTCCAAGCTGTACAGATTCACCTCTCTGGTTGAAACTGCATCTCCCAGAGCATCCCAGCTTAGGTGTTCCATTCCTTGCTCCTCCTAGGGTTTCTCGTCTCTTCTAGCCAGGCCTCCAGATGGTATTTCAGTAACTCAGCCAAACACCTTCTGCTGCAGTCTTTCCCCACTTCTCCCCAGTTCACTTAAAAATAAATTGTCTTTTTTCATTATTCCAGACAGAACATGAAGCTCACTCTCTCTTTTACGCTGCCGCTGAATTCTAAGTAACACAATTATGCGAGGAATGTCTTTAGATTCACCAGCTTGAGAACTTTTAACCATTAAGCTTTGAATCAGATAACAGCTTTCCTCTCAAAAACAGCTTTACACTATACCTAAGTAAAAGTTTAACTTATATATATA
>NW_006408599.1:4123122-4131500 GCF_000296735.1 Chrysochloris asiatica | reverse complement strand
AGGCATAAAAATGTCAAAGTAATAAAATAAGTGAACACAAGACAGTCCCAAATAAAACATGCCAAAAAAATTAAATAAGAGTGTTTCCAAGGCAGTTGATGGCTTTACTGGTTTCTGCTACCCACCTCTTCATGTGCTGCTTAAAAAAAATTTTTTTTCAAGTGGCCTAAGTATACTCACAGACCCCTCCCCATCTACCTATTAATAAGACTTCACCATGTAAAACAAGCTAGACAATTACTGTGCCCTAGTTGGCTGTGGTTAAGTCTTAATTGGATGGCTGTGTTCAGTTCTGAGCATCATGTTTCTAGAAAGAAAAGGAAAAAAGTGATAAATTGGATGTAGTTCAAAGGAAAGCAATATGACGGATGAAAGTAGCTTGGAAAATAAGACCCGGTTGGAAATGTGAAGGTAATTCTGTGCATTTTCAGCTCAGCAAAAAGATGGCTGGGAGATAATGGAAGACTTCTGATGAGTCAATTCGGGCTCAGTCTCCAAGGGCATCACCACAGGGAGGAAAGGAAAAAGGAAGAAGTCTTCTGCAGCTCTTTCTCTGCAGTTCACAGCACAGGCTCTGGCACGTATGTAGTAGGTGTACAGTGCACGTGTTTTTCTTGAATGACCCCCAGAGAAAATGGTGAGAATATCAGATTGCGAAACCTACTGCTGCTGATGCTTACAGATTTCTTTCTCTAGAAAGGACTAAATTGTTGGGTTTGATCTTTGGCAAGAAGACTTTCGAAAAAGTAAAATCAATTTCCTCATTAGGCTAGTTGTGGATTAAATAACTTACCCCCAAGGCACCTGTCCACCATGCTTACTCTTAATTCTCTTACTCACATTCATCATGTCACTCAAAAATTTACAACTCTCTGTAGTCCTCAGGGCAAAACTCAAAATCTGGAGGTACAAGGGTGTTCAAAGCCTCGCTTTGAACATGTTTTTCTAACCTATCTACCATTTCTTCCCTCTCCAGGTTCATATATTCAGCCAGACTGGTCTACATACTATGTCCTGTGCCGCCCCAGCCATTTGTTTTTTTCAGTAGACAATATTATCATTAGATCTCGGCACCACCACTCACTGTCTATATAACCTTGAGCTAATCGGTTATCCTCTCTGAAAAGTGTTCCATCATGAAGAAAATGGCAGTAGCAAGAACACCCACCTACGGAGTTCCTATAAGTCTTAAAATTATCCTACACATGATCATATGACACTTAGCACCACGCCAGCCCAGCATGGTAAGCACCCTGTCTCTCTGTCCTTTTTCCTTTTCTAGAATGTACTTTGACTTGCTTTTCACCACTCCAACAAATGTTTCCCATTCACTCACGGTTTTATTCATAAAGCTTTCCTTGAATCTGTGAGATTTCACACAAATTCTGCGAGTGTATAACACTCAGTCTCTTCACTGGTTCATTGGACACTCAATCACATTCCTCACTGAAACATCTGCTGCCCTCTCTTTAACTTTTCCCCTGGGCTCAGCTCTGTGTACAATGGAACGAGACATAATATAGAGATTCAGTCCTCAAGAGGAAGGAATTCAGGAGGTGCGTATATACAATTATAGAATACTTGTGGCACTGTAGGATGAGCACTTGCCTGCTAACCACAAGGTCAGAGGTTCGAACCCATTAGCTGCTCCTTGGAAACCCTATAAAGGGTCACTACAATCCAGAACTAACTTGATGACACTTAACAACAATAACCATGTACGAACTATTCTAATAGTGCTTTCCTATGCTATCATTCTTTTCATAAAAAAATGAATTTCAGCAGTGGTTCTGAAATATGGATACATATTAGAACCACATAAGTCTTGTTGTTAATCATTGTTGAACTGGTCACTCATGACAACGCCATGTGAGCAGAGTAGAACTTTTCAATTGGGTTTTCAAAGCTGTGACCTTTCAGAAGCAGATCACCACTCCTGTCTTCTAAGGCACTTGTGGGTGGGTTTGAACTGTCAATCTTCAACCCATAGTTGAGTATTTCATGATTTGCACCACCTAGGAACTTCCCCCAGGTTCTAGTCAATTTAAGCAGAAATTTTGGTGTTGGGGTTCAAGTAAGTCATATAAACTCCCCAAGCGATTCTTATGAACACCCAATGGTGGGAATTTCTGGCTTTCAGTCTCATTTTGGAAAACACACATGCTCATTTGAAAAACACCCTCAGTGACTGATCCTGGTGATAGTAAGCAGTCTTATAATATTCACCTGCCCACACTCTCATCCATTTATTCCCTCATTCACTTACCCAACACACATTTTTAAATGCCTTATACATATGAAGTACAAAATGTTTTCCTCGTGCTAAGAAAGACAAAAGATAATCCATTTACAGTTTCTCTTGGGGGAGCTCATATATTCGTAGGAGAGAAACACATTTACACACCTATCTATAACATAAAATTATGCCCACCTGAAAAATACCAGCCACCACAGGTATCTGAAAATTGGGGAGCAGAGAAAGCATCACAGAGAAGACACTAGTGTGGGAAGAATTGAGTACAGGGCAAAAGAAGTGATGGGTGTTCTAGGTGGGAAGAACCACCTAACCAAAAGCAAGGAGGTAGAAAAATACTGGGTAATCACAAGGAATGATGGGACTGAAAGCCTTGGCCTAACTCCCCATCCTACACCTATGTAAAGATGCCGAAAACACTTCACTCACTGCAGCCCACTCTCCCACAAAACCTGAGCTTAAACCTTGTCATTCTTTTAACCAGGCTCAGAACTTAAGCACACATGGCCATCTTATCTTCCCAGTGTGAATCTCTCTGAGTGTCTTAAAAGGAGTAAGAGAGTCCTTTGGGAGTCTTTTTCTCCCATCTGAACATTCCCATGGCAGTGTTCCCTGACCAACAGAGCTATTTAGTAGCTGTTACACTCAGCAGGTGGGTAAACATGCAGTCTCCCTGGGGCTCCGGCATTTTGAAAAGGCTCAGCAAGAAACCTGATAAGAGTAAGCTCCCAAGAGGCTGGTGAGGGTGAGGGCCAGGAAGGAGTCATCCATTTGAAGATGAGCTGGTCAACTTGACGAGAAAATCCAGCTTCTGAAAGTAGAACGCTTTTGAGGTCACCTAGAATAATAAACAGAACATGTCAGAAGTTTGGGCTTCTAGTCCTGTACTCGGCTCATTAAGGAGTAGATTTTCTTCCCTTCCTGTGTATCTCAGTTTACCATCTTTAAAGTAAAGAAAATGGATTGGATAATGACTCATAATTTTTTTTTTTGCAAAAGGTATGACTTATTAGGCATTTATAAATAAGGTTATCTTATATAATCCCCAAGTAATCATATGAAGACAAGGTTGTTGCTGATGGTTACCATCAATTCTGACACCCCATGTGTGCTTTAGTAGAACTGCTCCCTAGCGTTCTGAAGGCTGTGAAGTTTCAGGAGCAGACCTGCTTCCTAAGGCACCAATGGATGGGTCCAACAGCCAACCTTCTGGTGAGTAGTTAATTCTTAACCATTTGAGCTACACCAGAACTTGTATGAGACAACCAGTGGTATTATATCCTTTTTACAGATGAGGAAACTGAGGAAACAGAGATTACGTTTAATGCCGTAGAGCTGTAACAGGAACCCAGATGAAAGCAAAAAAATTGTTTTTCAAAAAAAAATCTAGGTTTTGTTTTTTTTTTCCAAAAAATCTAATGGGTTGTGACCAGCACATTTTTGTTAATAGAAAGGAATGATATGGAATGACTTGGAATGGATTAGAATAGAGAATATTAGAGTAAATGGCACACAGCATGAGTAAGTATTGCTATAGGAAGCTTTGGTCTCAACACATATGCATCATGTGTTGTATGTAGCATATATTTCAATCATATGGCTATGTGTAGATACACTTATGTGTGTACTGGGTCACAAAGTAAAATGCCTATCTTACTGGAAGTTAGGGTCAAAAACTTTTGAAAACCACGGCTGTGAATCACTGAGCACAGCTTCTTCCCGGATGATTTCTATAAAACTAGCTTCCTTCACCTTTTAACACTAATGGTGTTAAACACTAATGAATCTGAGGCTGGAGAAGACATATGACTGTGATTATTCTCCAGATGCAGAACCTTCATTGACATAATTCTGAGGGAGCACATCAAATGTGTGATTTTCTAGACTAGAGTCACCCTTTTCCATTCTGCCTGGACAAGGCAGTCCCAGTCTGGGGGCCCAAGAACACTTGTGTCTGAAGGTGAAACTGCATCGAGATGGTATTGCAGGAGTCCTGCAGGAAAGGATGGGTCCTCTGGGATTCCCAATCCAGCTGGAGAACAGAATTGCCATCTGGTAAAACTCACAAGAAGCTTTTTGTTCCTGCTAGACGCATCCTATCAGATTGGAAGATACAGACAGTCTTCAACATATAAACAGATTATGTTGCCAAAAGTTCCTTTGTAACTCAGATGTTTGGAGTTTAGAATACATCACCCCATAGAAACAAATCTATAAATAGGAATTTGGTACCCATGTTTTAAAACTCAGAGGGTATGTGACATGCTGTATATTTTTCGAATGGGGTTAAGAGCTGGGTATGGTCACACTTGCTAGCTGTGACAACTTGTGGGTAAGTTCCTTTTTGCTTCCTAATTCCTAGGGTCTCATTTAAAAGAGGGTCCCAAAAAGCTATCTTAGTGTTGGTTGTTACGAGGTGATATAAGTACAGAGGGCTACAATACTAGGTTACATTTCTATAACATTATAGATAAGCAACCACATATAACCATTACCATAGGTCTTAATCACGCTGAGCCTCAGTTTTCATTCTGTAAAAACAGAATAACAATATTTACCATATAGAATGATGACAAATCAATGAGATCATATACATAGATCACTTAGGACCAAGCCTGGTATAGAGTGAATTTGAGTAAGTGGGTAAAAAGTTGTACCTTTACAGGACTATGTAGCCATATCTACAAACACTTTCTGGGTTGACCTGAATCAGTGCTTAATACTCTTATTCACCAGGAAAGCTACAACTAATGTGTGTTTAGCAAATCCCTTTCTCATGTTCAGTCCCATGCTTGGCTCCATGTGACACAAATGAGAAGCAGATGCTATCACCTGGAGTAGAAACACTGTTAAGATCTGCATTCAAATAGAGTCAAAGGACACCCCAATGATGATAATAAAAAAAAAAAAAAAAAAGCAAGAGAAAAGAGTGCTGGGGGCATGTTATAATGTAGCCCACTGCTCCAGCTAAACTGTATCCCTACAAGAGAGATGGTAACATGGACATAAAATGATTATGATAACACTCAACCTTCATCCGTCATTAATATTCCCCAGGGAGCACCTGTGGCAAAAGTTCTGCCGGGCAACTGTCCATGGACCATTGGCTGAACTTTTCGAAGGGGAACGAGAGTAACTGTCACAATAATAAAGTTCCATGTAAGGTCTCAAGTTTCACACAATCTTTACAACACATGATCATCTCTCTGGGGAAGGTGAAAAGAATTATAATTACATCTGTGAAAAGGCTTGAGAAGGGGGAAAAAAATCCTGCCATATGGTGTGTGGAAAATGTTTTGGAACTGAATAAATAACATAGTGGGTGTCCCTCTCCCCTCCCGTTCTTGTTTATACATCTATGTTATGCAGGCTGACTAGTGAACATGGATCAGTTTTTCTTTTGGAATAGAAATGCATTGGGTAATTTAATTTTATGACCATTAATAATATGGGTCTCTCTCTGCAAGCAAAGACATTTACAAACTTATAATCAGATTTTGTGATTTGGGTGTAAACCAATCACCCACAAGAGGCTGCCAGATATTTCCATCTAGCATTCTCTCTGCAGTGGGTTGAGTGAAATTCAAAAAGGGCACCAAATGAAAGGTTTGGGTTTCCAGAAGAAGGCAAGGGGCAGAGTTACTGGTTTCCAGGACATTACCTCCTAAAACAAGTCATCTCAAAATGCCAAGAGACAGGTTGTTGTTGTTGGTAAGTGCCTTCAAGTCAGTTCCAACTCATAGCTGCCCTGTGTAGGGTTTCTGGGGAGCACCTGGTGAGTTTGAACTTTGTCATCCAAATCAAGCTTGTGGTCCAGTGCTTATCCTATGGCAGCGGCACACCAAGACTCCAAGAGGGACAGGGATTAACCACCAAATGTGTTCCAGACCCTGCTCAAGTGGGAACTTCTTGTTGAATTTTCCCATCAACTCTGTGCTCTAGATAGTGTTGTGTCCATTTATCAGATGGGGAAGTAGAGATCAGAGAAATCAGGTTTTTTTCCTTCTGTTTCCTTAGCTAGCTAGTGGCCATGGAGTTGATTCCGACTCATAGCAACCCTGAATAGGGTCTCTGAGGCTGTAAATCTTTACAGGAGCAAAAAGCCTCATCTTTCTCCCATGGAACAGCTGGTAGTTTCAAACTGCTGACCTTGAGGTTAGCAGCCCAACTCATAACCACTGTGCTACCAGAGCTCCTTCAGCTAGCTAGTAATAGCACTCCTATCTGAAATCTTTCTTATCTAGCCCCACCCTACACTCCTACCACCTCACACTACTTCATAAGCATGTCTGACACAGAAAGTTCAATGTCAAGCACCACAGGGAATGCAATTTAGTAAGAATGTTAATATGTAAGCATTTGTACTCTGAGTTAAAGAAAGACAAGAACTATAAGTGAAATACCAGAACTAGGAGTGTAAATAATAAGGATTTAAACAACTACTATTAATTGTTGTTGTTGTTAAGTGCCTTCGAGTTGGTTCTGACTCATGGTGACCCTGTATAGGGTTTCAAAGGAGCAGCTGGTGGGTTTGAACTGCTGACCTTGTGGCTTAAAGTCCAGTGCTGAACATACAGCGCCACACCAGGAATCCAATACTAGAGTCAATGTTTTTTAACTGCTTGATGTGCCAAGTGCTTTCTAATACATTACTTCACCTACTCCTCACACTAATCTGATGAGAGAGACACTACCCTTCAATTCTATTTACAGATGAGGAAACTGGGGGTCAGAGAAGTAAGCAATTTAACCATGCTCACCAAGGCAGTGAATAATGGTACTAGGTTTTGAATCTCCACATCTGTTTGATATCAAAGCTTATCTTTTAAATATCTGCATGCATTACTGCAGATGAGCAAATGGCATTTGAGATTAACTTGTAATCCAAGGAGCAAAAAAGGGTCAAACATTCTCAGAAGGCAGAAGAGTGCTAAGGATTACTGAGAAGCCCAGTTTGGCTAGACAAGGGGCCAAGTTGAATAGATTCATTCACCCAACAAGAAATTATTGAGTATACATTTCACACTAAAAGAAACATTATTTGAAGGTTGTTGTTGTTGTTAAGTGTCGTCGAGTTGATTCGGACCCATAGCGACCCTGTATAGGGTTTCCAAGGAGCAGCTGGTTAGCTTGAACTGCCGATCTTGCAGTTCAAAATGGCTTTGCAGTCTGGCGCATTAACCCACAGTGCCACACCAGGACTCTGGTAAAAGGGGGAAGGAGGGTTAATCACTACATAGAGGGTTGTTGTTAAATGTCGTTGAGTCTATTCTGACTCAAAGTGACCCTATATAGGGGTTCTGAGACTCTATATCTTTGTGGGAACAGAACGCCTCATCTTCCTCCTACTGAACATCTAGTGAGTTCAAATGACTAACACATGTTCATGTGGGTGTTGCTGTTGTCATTGTTGTGTGCTGTGGAGTCAGTTTCATCTTCTGGTGACCCCTGTATAGAGTTTCCGAGGAGCAGCTTCGTGGGTTTGACTCACTGACCTGGCAATTACCAGTCCAGTGCCTATCCTGTATCACCATACCAGGACTCCAATGTGGGTGCTGTTGTGTTAAGTGCTGGCAAGTTGGTTCCAACTCACAGTGATTTACATAGTGTTTCCAAGGAGCGGCTGGTGAGTTTGAACTGCAAACATTGTGGTACAAACTGGCTTTGCAGTCCAGTGCCACACCTACAGTGCCATACCAGGACTTCATTGTCAGTGTGTTGTTAAATGCCTTCAAGTTGGTTCCAACCCACAGTGATCCAGTATAAGGCTTCCAAGGAGCGGCTGGTGAGTTTGAACCACTGAACTTGTGATTCAAACCAATTTTGTCATCCTGCACTTATCCTACAGTGCCACACTAGGACTCAAATAAACAAATACATAATTGAGTTTACCATGCTATATGAAGACATACAGAGATTGAAAAGAAAGAGTCGGTGTCCTGAACTAACATTCAAATTGAGCATTGATTGTAAATTGAATGAGAGTAGAAGCAAGGCATATAATATGGTTTTGTTGTTGTTGTTATGTGCCGTCGAGCCGGTTCTGACCCATAGCGACCCTGTACAGGGTTTCCAAGGGTGTAAATCTTTACAGGAGTAGAAAGCCTCATCTTTCTCCCGCGGA
>NW_006408599.1:4107575-4123022 GCF_000296735.1 Chrysochloris asiatica | reverse complement strand
AGACTTACTTAGGACATGTTACAAGGAAAAGTCAGGGTTTCCAAGGGTGTAAATCTTTACAGGAGTAGAAAGCCTCATCTTTCTCCCGCGGAGCAGATGGTAGTTTCGAACCGCTGACCTTAAGGTTTGCAGCCCAATTCGTAACCACTACGCTACCAGAGGTGTCTTTTTAGTCAATTAGACTCACAATGATAACACAGTAGAGAGTAGAATTGCCCTGTAGTTCTACTGCCCGATAGTCTATTAGCTGTAATCTTTACAAGAGCAGATTTCCAGGTCACACACAGTAACTGGGCGGGGGGAGGGCCACCAATCTCTGTGTTAGGAGTGAGCACATAACCACTGTGCCAGTTTCGGTATATAATCAAAACACAGTAAAAGTCACATTTCATTCTATGAACATATAATTATTAATAGTCTATTATGTGCCAGACATATATGTGCCAGACAAGTCCTGGTGTGGTGCTGTGGATTAATGTGCCAGGCTGCAAAGTCATTTGAACGGCAAGGTTGGCAGTTCAAGGTCACCAGCTGCTCCTCATAAACCCTATGTAAGGTCACTATGGGTTGGAACCAACTCAATGGCACATAACAATAACAACAACAATGTGCCAGACACTGTTGTAGGTACTAGGTATGAAGCAATCAATGAAACATAAAAACATGTTTTGTCCTCTTAGAGTACACATTTCAATGAAAATAAACAGAATGGGAAGATAGGGAATGATGGAGTGAGGTATGACTTGTAATTTTAAATAGAATGGTCAAAAAGGGCCTTGTTGTAGTGCCATTTGAATAAAATATTAATTACAAGACTGGAGAGATAAGCTGCAAAAAGAATAAGGCTCTTTGTGGTCAATGGTAAACCACTGAATGGAATACTTTGGGAGTCAAGAAAGACAGAAAATGTAGAGGAAATATGTGAGGAGAAGAGCTAGAACCAGGACCATCAAGGGTTTCAAGGTAACAGTTTGATCTTGAGCGTTGTGGGCAAAATGGATCATAGAGGAAAAGATGAGGCCTCAGTTGCTTCTGACTGGATAGATGTGACTCGTATTTGTGTGTGTGTGTGTGTGTGTGTGTGTGTGTGCTGGTTTGAACACAGAGGCTGTCTCCAACCTAGTCTCCAGTGCTTGATCCCAGGACAGCCACTGGGGCTCTTTTTGGAGCCCTGGGAAGTGGTCAGTAAGTACCTTATAGGAGAGATAGAAATCTCCTCCCTGGCACAATTATCTCTCACTGACTTCCAGGCTCTGTAGTCCATTTCCTAAGTCCGCGTCTCTCTCTTCCTTATCAGTATGTGGCTCCTCAGAGTCATCTAGGCCAATTCACTCATTTTACAGATGAGGAAATTCAAACTTGTACAAAGTAAAGGACTTTCCCAAAGTCTTTTAGCAAAATCAGGGTAAAGGGAAACTAGTATGAGGATAAGATGGTAAGCCATCTTATCTTGCATTTGCATATTTTTGCCTGGTATCTTATCTTTTCTTATCTCTTTTCAAACGATCTAATTAGCTTATCTAACAATCCTATAAAGGGTTATTATGGGTCAGAACTGACAGGATGGCACATAACAACAACAACCTCATTTCCTTGAATGTACATTCTTTCTTTTTAACTGAATATCTATGACACTTGGATCAAGGGCCTTTGCTTAAAGAGTTTCCTCTTCCTGGAGTACACTTACCCATCTTTCTCTTGCAAAAAGACAAAACCACTTTCGCAGCTTTTGAGACTCACCTCAAGCCACCTATTATAAGAAACCTCTCTGGATTATCCCTGAGGCCATGCTATGCATTGTGGTTGTTGTTGTTGTTCTGTGCTATAGAGTCAATTCCAACTCATAGTGACCCTGCATAGGGTTTCAAGGAATGACTGGTGGGCTTGAACCACAGACCTCAGTAAGCAGTCCACACTGTAGGCCTATTTCATTGTATAAACCTTGGTGTGGCACTGTAGGATAGAGCAGTGGACCACAAGGTCGTTTGAACCACAAGTTTGGTGGTTCAAATTCACCAGCCACTCTTTGGAAACTCTATACAGGGTTGCTATGATTTGGAAACGACTTCATGGTGCTTGACAACAACAACAACATACAGATTACATTATGGTTACATAGTTACTTTTGTGTCACATGACCTGCATGCCTCATACTATGCCTCACATTCCATTGCACTTGACATTCTGTGCTTGGAGACAGAAGTCTCTAACAGATCCTGGGGCATAGCAAACCCATGAAATATTTTTTAAAAATGAACTAAATTGAAAGAACAGCATGAACCGTACCGATAGCCATTGTCCTATCAGCATCTGTCATGAGTGTGACACACTCCTCATATGTGAGCTGACTCAGGAAAGTGACCCTTAAGTGTGATGCTTCCTGGCACCCAGTGATACATTTTTCTTCTGGGCCCCCATTGACCATTTGCTTTAAAATATTAAAAGACAAAGATATCACTTTGAGGTCTTAGGTGTGCCTGCCTGGCCCAAGTCATGCTGTTTTCAATCAACTCATATGCATGTGAAAGTTTCTTCTCCCAAAGCTTGGTTCTGAAGTTCTATCGAGGTTGAGTCCAATTAACAAACACTCCAGGTAAACAAAGAAAGAAAAAATCCTCATGATTAGGAAGCCTACCACAAACTATCAGAACACCAGCAGCAAAAGACCTGTTTGGTGCTCAGATGACTTTGTTACAAGCACTTTTTATACTACTTCTTGATAAGGTTAGTCATATACTATGTGTAAAGGGAGCTACAATTCTAACACACTAAAACAACAAGGTGGTCATGATGTCTCATTAAACATCTCAAGGAGGGTGTGCTTAACCATCCTGTTTGTCCAAGTGGTCATTCCTTATCAAAACAGGGACTAGGGTAGAGGCAGAACTAGACAATTATTAATATTCCAACTTGAAATAGTCAAAACATACATTTAAGAAAAGCGAATAAGTTGGGATGTGTGTAAATGATGGTTTCAGTCAGTGCTTGACTATATTTACTCTTCGCTAAGCAAAATAGTTCTCAAAATGGCTGAATTTATGCTCACAAGCTGGACAACAAATATGGAAGACTGAAGAATTGATGCATTCAAATTGTGGTTTTGGCCAAGAATATGGAATATATCATGGCCTGCCAAAAGAATGAACAAATCAATTTTTAGAGAAAATATAGCCTGGATATATTTTAGAAGCAATGATGGCAAGACTTACTTAGGACATGTTACAAGGAAAAGTCAACATCCTGTTTAGCAAAGTAGAGGACCAGTGAAAAAGAGAAAAAACGTCAATGAGATGCACAGATACAATAACTGCAACAATGGATTCTATGTGCCAGTGATTGTGAATATCCCAGGATTGGGCAACCTTTTGCTCTGTTATACATCATAAGGTCACTATGAGTCAAAGCTGATTCAGTGACAATTAAGAGCAACATTTATATTTATTGTTGTTGCTAAGAGCCATCGAATCAGTTCCGACTCATAGCAATCCTGTATAGGGTTTCTCAGGAACAGCTGGTGGGTTTGAACCTCAGACTTTATGGTTAGCAGTCTAGTACTTTTCCTACAGCACCACACCAGGACTCCAACACATACACATATATTTGTTGTTGTTGTTAAGTGTAGTCTAGTATGTTCTGACTCATAGTGACAGTATAGGGTTTCTGAGGAGCTGCTGCTGGATTTGAACTGCCAACATGATCATGTGACATAAATAAGCACTGGACTGCTAACTGAAATGTCAGCAATTCTAATCCACCAGCTATTCCTCGGAAACCCTATACAGGGTTGAAATGAATTGAAAGCAATACAAAGACACTTAATAACAACATGTACATATATACACACATACATTCTCACACAACATGAAGGGGCTTCAAAATTTTTGTGGAAAGCTTCTATTATCTTTTAATTACATTTATTTCCACAAACTTTTTGAAGCCCACTCAATTGATCCTTCTGGTTCTATTCCTTTGGTGAACCTGACATACATAGGGCCTATCCAGTCCACAGAAATGTTCTATTCGGCCTTTGCATAGCTAAGAGAATTGTAATCCATTGCTGATACTTAAAAATTGGACATTTTTATTAAAAAAACTCCAGATTTCTATTTTCTCTTAAAATATTAGAAGATCTAACAACACTTGGCTTATATCCCCACCCATATGTTTCAGTCTGCTCTTTCACGCATTTCAACTTGAGTGTATATGTGTATATGAATTTTTATAGATATTTATATATTATTGTTGTTAAGTGCTGTTGAGTCGGTTCTGACTCATAGCAACCCTGTATAAGGTCTCTGAAGAGTGACTGGGGAGCTTGAACCTGCAGCACCACATAAGGACTCCATATTTATATATATTGCTGTTAGGTGCCATCGAGTCGGTACCGACTCATAGCGACCCTATGCACAACAGAACAAAACGCTGCCCAGTCCTGGGACAACCTCACAATTGTTGCCATGCTTGAGCCCATTGATGATGTAACTCACCAATCCATCTTGTTGTGGGTCTTTCTCTTTTTCTCTGACCCTCCACATTACCAAACATGATACCCTTCTCCAGCAACTGGTCCCCTTTGACAATATGCCCAAAGTATGAGAGACGATGTTTGGCAATCCTGGCCTCCAAGGAGCACTCTGGCTGCACTTCTTCCAACACAAATCTGTTGGTTCTTTTGGTAGCCCATGGCACTTTCAATATTCTCCTCCAACACTGTAACTCAAAAGCATCAATTCTTCAATGGTCTTCCTTATTCACTGTCCAGCTTTCGCATTCCTATGAGGTTACTGAAAGTACCATGTCTTGCATCAGGTGCACATTAGTCCTCAAGTGCTCATCAACACTTTAAAAAGATCCTGTGCAGCAGATTTGCCTAATGGAATAGGTTGTTTGATTCTTGACTCCTACTTCCATGAGTATTGACGGTTGATCCAAGAAGAATGAAGTCCTTGACAACTTCAATCTTTTCTCCATTGATCAGAATGTTGTTTATTGGTCCAGTGGTGAAGATTTTGGTTTTCTTTACATTGAGATGCAATCATACTGAAGGCTGTGGTCTTTGATCTTCATCAGTATCTATTTTAAGTCCTCCTCACATTCAGCAAGCAAGGTTGTATCATCTGCATATCGCGGGTTGTTAATGAGTCTTCCTCCAATCCTGATGCCACATTTTTTTTTTCATACAACCCAGCTTCTCAGATTATTTGCTCAGCATACAGGTTGAATAAGTATAGTAAAAGAATAAAACCCTGTCTCACACCTTTCTTAATTTTAAACCATTCAGTGTTTCCATGTTCTGTTCGAACAACTGCCTCTTGGTCCATGTACAGATTCCTCATGAGCACGGAATACTCAGATTTCTCAATGCTGTCCATAGCTTGTTATGATCCACACAGTCTTGTGTAGTCAATAAAGCACAGGTAAAGATCTTTCTGATATTCTCTGCTTTCAGCCAAGATTCATCGGACATTAGCAATGTTATACTTCATTCTGTGTCCTCTTCTAAATCCAGCTTTAACCTCTGGAAGTTCTCTGTCAATGCATGCTTGTAGTCACTTCTTTATTACCTTTAGTAAAACTTTACTCACATGGGATAGCAAAGAGATTGTTCGATGATTTCTGCATTCGGTTGAGTCACCTCTCTTTGGAATGGGCACAAATACGGATCTCTTCCAGTCAGTTGGCCAGATAGTTGTCTTCCAAATTTCTTGGCATAGATGAGTGAGTGCCTCCAGTGCTGCCTTACTTGAAAGATTTCCATTTTTTTCCATCAATTCCTGGTGTCTTTTTCTTTGCCAATTCCTCTAATGCATAAATAGTAAATAAATTATATATGCATATAAATAATTTATATATATATTTATATATATACATATATAATTTATTTACTATTTATGCATTAGAGGAACAGGCACCTTGTTAAAATGGTTCTTATTTGTCCTGGAGAATACTCCTGAGTCATTGATTTTATTCAAAATTTTATATACTTCTCAATAAAGAAATTCTGAGAGCAAAAAAATGTTTCCAAAAAAATTTTCCCACTTCTTTTAGTCCTCCTACAAACCTCAGACATTTATTACATTTTTCTTGACTTTTTTTTAGAGAACTCTTCAGTTCCTCACTCTTAGGGAGATAACTCCAGATCCAAGAATGTGCTGAAATATTATATTGTATTATATTCCCCCAGTGTCCTGGTGTGGCATTGTATGTTAATGCACTGGGCTGCAAGGTCAGTTTGAATTGCAAGATCAGTGGTTTAAGCTAACCAGCCACTCCCTGGAAATGCAATACAGGGTCACTATGAGTTGGAACTGACTCGACAGCACTTAACAACAACATTTATATTTCCTAAGAATAGAGGAATTTACGGCAATAATCCAAAATTTAGGGTTCTATCCTTAATTTCCTCCCTGACATCCTGAGAGTTTTTAGGCAAATCCATTAAAATACAGGCCTCAGTTAAATTTGGAGTTTATTCCGTGTGTGATAAGAAACTGTTTAGGGTTTTAAGTTCATCAGGGACATTATCAGGCGGTTCGAAACTACCAGCCGCTCCGCGGGAGAAAGATGAGGCTTTCTACTCCCGTAAGGATTTACACCCTCGGAAACCCTGTACAGGGTCGCTATGGGTCGGAACCGACTCGACGGCACTTAACAACAACAACAACAACAATCTTGGTATGGCGCTGTAGGATAAGCACTGGACAGCTAATCATAAATTCTGCAGTTCAAACCCACCAACCGTTCCTTGGGAACCCTATGCAGGGTCACAATACGTCAGAACCAACTCCGCAGCACTTATCAATAACAACAGTTGTTAGGTGCCCTTCAACTTGGTTCTGACTCATAACAACTCTACTATATACAACAGAATGAAACACTGTCAGGTCTTGAGCCATCCTTATAATTAGTGTTATGTTTCAACCCACTTTTGCAGTATTGTGTCAACCCATCTCCTTGGGGGTCTTCTTCTTCTACACTGACCCTCTACCAAGTATGATGTCTTTTTCAAGAGTTCTTCCTGATAATATGTTCAAAGTATGAGAGGAATGCTGTCTTCTAAGTAGCATACTTCTTCCAAGACAGATTTGTTTGTTTTTCTGACAGTGCATCCGTTCTTCTACAGGCATTGTCCAACTTCCACATGCATATGAGGTGATTGAAAATACCATGGCTTGGGTCAGGTGCACCTTATTCCGAAAACTGCTACCATTGCTCTTGAACAATTTAAAGAGGTCTTTTGCAGCAGATGTGCCTAATGTGGTATGTCATTTGATTTCTTGACTGTTGAGATATTTACTGATGAAGGTCAATGTCTATAGTGTTCAGCATGGATTGCACTTCAGTGGAAAGAAAACGAAAATTCTCACAACGGGGCCAGTGCATAACATCAAGATAAACGGAAAAGATTGACATCGACAAAGACTTCAACTTGCTTGGATCCACAATCAATGCTCATGGAAGTAACAGTCAAGAAATCAAATGACTTGGGTGAGCCAAGTGGAAGGAGTGAGATCAGTCAGGAGGTAATTAAAGTCATCTAGGCAAGAGATGTTAATGATGTATTCATTCCTTATTTCTGCTGTAACAAATTACGAAAACTTAGTGGTTTAAAACAAGACATGTATTACCTTATTGATTATAATATTTAATATCTTATACTTCAGTAATCCCAAATGGGTCTACCTAGGCTAAAGTCCAGCTGTATTCCTTCTGGATGTTCTAGGGGAGAATCCATGTCCTTGACTTTCCAGCCTTCAGACTTCTCCTGCATTCTTTAGCTAATGGTAACTTCTTTCATCTTCAAAGTCAGCATCGCAGCATGTACATATCTCTCTCTGACCCCAGCTCTCCTGACTTCCTCTTATGAGGATCCTTTGATCACATTGGATATACCCAGATAATCCAGAATAATCCCCCACCTCAATATTCTTCATGTAATAATACCCACAAAGTTTCTTTTGCCCTGTAAGGTAACATAGTCACAAGTTTTGGGCATTAGGACATGGACAACTTTAGGGGACCCTGATTCTATTTACTGCAGATGGAAACACTGAAGTTGAGAAGGAAAGATTTGTAGTGTATTTTAGAGGTATAACCACTGTGTACAGATTCCATGCGCTGTTACAGAGTTTTGTTTCCAAAATTTCAAGCATTTCCTGTATTAAAGTCCCCCAGTGACACACAGCCCTCCTTTACAAGTGAGAAAATGGCAAGTTAAAGTGAAATGATGAGAAAAAACACACACAAAATAACCATATCTTTTCAATTGAATACCTGGGTTTTCATCCTGGTTCCAATACCAATTACTCAACTGCCCATGGGCAAGCCACTTATTCTGACCTGTGTCACCAATATCAACCTTGTTACCCCTGAGGTTCTCAGCACATCAAATGAGGTCCTATACATGGAAACTTGGCATAGAGCATAGGAATAAATGCAGGTAAATGAAGAATTACCTCTGAATCTGAAATTTAAGTCATCCCTACTCTCTGCTGCAGCTAGTTGCCTGGTCCTGTTTTCTATCTCCAGAAGGCTCACTGGAGTTCAGTTCATGCAGCTTGAGTTTTGTGAAACCTGATAAGGTGACAGGGAGGACCGTGAGTTTGGAGTCCTGAGATATTCAGTGGATTATTTATAATCATAAAAAAGATAAATGAAAGAGTCAGAAGACCTCCAAGGGAGTCTGTTTTGCAGTTTCAGGGGCTTAGTGTACCTTCCAGTGAGATGTTCTCTTACTCAAAGTGACTTACAGGTATAATTGTTGTTGTTATTAAATGCTGTTGAATCGGTTCTGACTCATAGCAACCCTGTATAGGGTTTCCAAGGAGTAGCTGGTGAGCTTGAACCAATGACCTTGTGGTTCAAACCTACATTGTAGTCCAGTGCATTAACCCACAGCACCACACCATGTTACCCCCATGTAACGCTCACAACTACCACATGGGTTTGCTTCACTGTAAGTCCAATTCATAGAGGAGGACCCAGAAAACCTTGAGAAACTTAGTTACTTGCCTGAGAGCTTATCACTAGTCTAGTACAAGATACAACATGTATACCTACCTGATGCTAAAGCCCTTACAACTAATCACCCTGTAATTCTCCCCCACCAGACAACTGTGTCTTAGATATTAGTTTAAGAATATATGTAATACATACATACATATGCACACATTTTAAGCTAGCTACTAATATGATCAGCAGTTCAAAACTACCAGCTATTCCGCGGGAGAAAGATGAGGCTTTCTCCTCCCGTAAAGATTTACAGCCCTAGGAAACTCTGTACAGAGTCGCTCTGAATCAGAACCGACTCCACAGCACATAATAACAACAACTAATATGTTATATCATTTCAAGTCCTATCACAGCCGTTTAAAAAAAAAAAATCTTTTTGTGAATTCAGTGAAGGTTTGCAGAGAAGATCATCAGTTGTACATTCAACAAATCATCCACTGTTTCATCTCAATGATTATAATCCCCTCCATGTAACAACCTATTTCCTCCTGTGGTTCTTATTTCCATTCCACCCTCCTTCTCATCCTGTCACAACTTTGTAGGTAAATGTTGCCCTTTAGATTTTGAATGTTTTATCATTTCATGGTAAACATATCTTACCAGTGTTGTTGTCCCCCTATAGACTTATCTACTGCTTAGCTGAAAAGTGGGCCACAGAGGTGAGTTTCATACTAGACTTGAAGGGTAGTTGAGGGCCATAGTCTCTGGTTCTGCCAGTCTCTTTGTGACCAGTAAGTCTGGTCATTTTTTGTTTCATTTTGTTTTTAATAATTTTGAGTTTATTTCCACATTTTCTCTCACTCTATGAAAGTTACATAGTATTCCATTATGTGCGTGTACCAAAGTTTGTTTATCCATTCTTCCACTGATGAACATTTAGACTACCTCCTTTTTTTTTTTGCTTCATGAATAGTGTTATCTATGATGAGCAAGGGTGTTCATGTGCTCTAATTTCTTGGGGATATATACCAAGTAGAGGCATTATTGTATCATACGGTATTGCTATTTTCAACTTTGTAAGGAAGTGCCATAGCATTTTCCCCAGTGGTTGCACCATTTTATAGTCGCACCAACAGTGTAGGAGGGTCCCAAGCTTGAGAGACATTCCTAAATCTCTCTATTAAAGATTTTTTATGGAGATTTATCATATAATCAAAAGTATCTGTGGCTCTTAGTGACTCAACTATATCTAGAATCCAGAACTCCAGGTTAACAGCTGATGTATTTTCTAACAAGACATTCAGGTCTCTGCTATCCCTGATAGTATTTGCATCCTTAATAGCTTAAACATCAGCAGACAGCGTGCTTTCTAAATCTAAGCAGCGTGATTTAACACACCAACTGTATTCTCCTAGAGTTTCAATCACTTAAGCCAATCTCCTTTTATTTGAACAGATGGGGTAAGGGTCATCCTTTGCACACCTAAGTCTAATGATACCATCGTTCAAGTTCTGCAGTTAAAAGTTTTCTAAGGCAAAAATCCTATTTTGGTCAGCTCCTGTGCTGGAGAAAATTGGTGTGTTCATGTGTCACACACTGCTAATGTCTTTTTCCAAAATAAAATTTTCATGAAGACAAAAATTTTTTAAACTTCATGTTTAAATGTTTTATTATTCATATTAAGCTCTTTAAACTGCCCAGCAGTTCTTGTTTCATTGAAGAAATCTTAAATTTGAGACACAAACTTCCTGACAGTGTGGCTCCCTTTAAGGGTGATATATGTGCTGACAGGAGAGAAATAAGGCCAGTCAAGTGTTCCAGCCACAGGATGGTAAAAGTCATGGTCAGGTTAGAAGAATCAATTAGAGCGGGAATGAGGCTGTGTAAATTTCAGGACTCAGGTGGCAAAATATGAAGACAGGGCTGAATTTAAAGCCTTGCCTGGTGTGATTGTATTTCATTTTCTGATTGGCAAGACAGTTCTAAATGGGGTATTAAATTGGGTTAAGAAAGTACTTTTCTTCTTTTTTAAAACAATACAGAGGAAGGGAAAGAAAGGAAAAAAAGAAAGCTCCAAAGCAGGGTAGAAACAAATTTGAGGATTTATGTGGGTATTTGCGAAAAGACAGAAAGCCTGGGGGGCGGAAATGTATTTGAAGTCAGATTTCTAGATGGGGAGACTTTTCGTCTGTGCTTGCATCAGCTCAACGGCTGTATTTATAGCGGGTACTTGATGCTCGGCTGGGTCCGGCTCTGGTCTACTGCAGCCAGCTCAGTGACGCGCTGCACGTCTGTGCTACGCATTATACCAGCAGGATATCTGATGTTTATAAGCAAACAACAGTTTTGGGATCCTAAAATAGATACTAAAAGGGTGTCCATGTTTCTCAGCAAATCTAATAGTGGAACTAACAGAGGCAGAGGACTTTAACTAGTGTGTGCTGTTATATGGCTTTTGCAAACTGCAACCCTTTCACGTTAGTTTCCTATGTGCACTATGCACTTTAGATTAATGGGCATGTTACTTAAATGGGTGCAATATTTGCACACACAAAAAAGATATATATGGTAGAAAAGGAAACAGGATCTGGAATCCCCTGAATTTTGAGCCCACACAGGACTTCTCAGCTGGGCTCAACTGTAAACCTCCTTGAGACTCAGTTTTACCATCTATAAAATGGGGGTACAAATTGAGCTTAATTTGAAGGGTTATTCTTAGAATAAATTCTACTATCCATTTAGTACATTGCCTGAATCATAGGAAGTACTCAGTGTGGTGCTGCAGGATAATGCACTGGACCGCAAAGTCGGTTTCAACTGCAAAGTCAGGGGTTCAAATCCACCAGCCGCCTCTTGGAAAGCCTATCTAAAGATAACAAAAATAAATAAAGGGACTAAATATGGCTCTTAATAACCCTTCAGGTCTGGAAATGAAGGCTCAATTTGCAGCCAAACAACAGACAGTTCTATAAAGGGAGAAATCACATCAGTGAGGTACACACACCTTAGAATGATCAACTCTTTGAGATCAAAAGAGTAGTGTTTGTCCAAGAACAAACTAGGAAAGGAGGAGGAATAGAAACAGGAAGCACAGGGAGGAACTGGGACCAGTGATATTACATTGATAGGATTGTGAGATAAGAGACGATGTGGATGGTTTGTTTAATGTAAAACTGATTAGATGTTATGTAAACCTTCACCAAACTCACAATGAAAAATTAAATAAATAAATACGCTGTTGTTGTTAAGTGCTGTAGAGTCAGTTCTGACTCAGCAATACTGTATAGGGTTTTTGAGGAGTGGCTGGTGAGCTTGAACCACTGACCTTGAGGTTCAAATAGACCTTGAAGTCCGATGCATTCACCTGCAGTAAAATGGAACAAAATCCTAAACTCTGGATTAAATCCCAACACCTCTTAGCTGTGGAATCACTCTGAGCCTCTCTTTACTTCTCTATAAAATGGTAGTAGAAATGTCTGCTCTGTAAGAGAGTTGTGAGATTTCAAACAGACAATTCTTAGGCCTGAGTTTGTAAGATAGTAAAAGCACAGTCATTGTTAGTTGCTATTATTATCATTTATAACTTGCTTTCCCTTATTTGAAGTTCTCTGTAAAACTTCTCTACTTTTACTTCCAAAATTAATAATATAGAAGTAAAAAGTCCTCATAACCATTTCATTTTGAAGATCATCAACTGGGTTAAAAACCTTTATTGTTATTACTCCTCTGTGGCAGAAGGAGCTCTGGTAGTATAGTGGTTATGAGTTGGGCTACATACTCTCAAGGTCAGCAGTTCAAATCTATCAGCCACTCTGAGGGAGACCAATGAGGCTTTTTGCTCCCATAAAGATTTACAGCCTCAGAAACTTGCTGTCAGTGGTATGTGTTGTTGTTGTTGTGAAGTGCTGTCGAGTTGGTTCCAACCCATAGCGACCCTGTATAGGGTTTTTGAGGAGCAGCTGGTGAGCTTGAACCGCTGACCTTGCAGTTCAAACAGCTTTGCAGTCTGGCACATTAACACACAGTGCCACACCAGGACATGGTAGTGGGCAAATTGCTTCTGCTTTTTAGCCTCAATTTCTACTTTTAACTAAGGGCAAAAACCTTTTAGGGCATGGAAGAGATTATGTGGGTTCCTCTGGATCAACTTTCAGATATTACTAGGAAAAGAAAGAATGGATATTAAGCATAATAGGATCAACTCAAATCCATTGGAAATACTATAGAAGAAACATTTTCCTGAGAAGGTTAAAATGGAATCAAATGTCTGAGGTCGATTAAACTTTTTTTTTTTTCTCTCTCTCTTCATGTCAGATTTGTTTCCTTGGGATTTCATCTGCATAATGGAATTTGCTGATTTTGAATAGATGGTGCGACATACACAGGAGCATTTTCCAGAGGATAAACAGCTGAAGGTTATTTATATGTCATTTATAAAACCATCTCTCTGATTGCTCAGTGTCTCAGCTCTGCCACAGTCCCCATGCTTTCCACACCAGTGCCAACATGATAGCCTCTGGTAGCCTGAAGGTCAAGGGGAGTAAGGGATACGGTGTAAGCTCTGTACCTATTCTTATTGATCCCCAATGCACATTCACCTAATAAAGGCATTGAGAAGTCCTGCGATTTAAAACATAAATGTTTAACACAGCACTGCTCCAATATATATGACTACAGAAGTTTTCTTCAGGTTAACACTTTCTTAAAATCCCACAGAACTATTACTTGGTAAATGTTATTAGTTGAATTCCAGTAAAGGGAGAATTAAAATATGAATATTCACTGGATTGTCAGGTGGTGCTGACTCAAGATGCAAAATATAGAGTCAGTCAGAGATTCTATTACTTCCCCAAACCAATTCTTCCTATATGAATATTAAAGCAGATAGATATCCTAGGATAGTGTCTTGATTTTTTTTTTTTTAATTAAAAGGGAAAAACAGCCTTGCAGTTCAAACTGAGTTTGTAGTCCAGCACATTAACCCATAGCACCACACCAGGAATACATATATTGTTGTTAAGTGCTGTTGAGTCGATTCCGACCCATAGTGACCCTGTATAGGGTTTCCAACGAGCAGCTGATGAGCTTGAACCACCGACCTTGAAGTTCAAAAGACTTTGCAGCACCACACCAGGCTCAAAAATATTTGCTGAATGAATTCTTTTTTTTTTTTTTTTTTCCAGAGGAGACAGTGTAGGGAGTGAGGTAGGACACAGGAAAAAAAAAATTATAAAATTTCCACTCTTAATTTGAACTGGAAAGGCTAACAAAAAAATAGGCCAGCTCTGTAGTAAAGATTTTCTGCAAATAGAATGAGTTTCCTATAACTATCAGAGTTTTCTCTTGGTTTGTAAAAAATGCAGTTTCTAAAGTCCCTCCCTATGTAAGTCATTTAAATCCCCTTTGCCTTATTTCTCACTATAAAATATGAATAAGAATTTTTTTAAGTCCATAGTTTTTAATCAATGCACAAGTATCACATACCGTGAGAAATCAAGCCAAAAAAAAAAAATCCACTATTTTTCATAGCCCTTCAAAAAATGTTTTCATATGAAATCTTTACAACCTTGCAATAGTAACAAGTGGCTTTCACTGACAGCTTACTGTGTGCCAGGGCATTTTTGTCATTATCTTATTTAAACCTCCATTATTCCTAGAAGGAAGACAGTATTATCAATCCCATTTTCTACATGGAGAAACTGAGGCTTAGAGAGATTAACTAACTTTCTTAGGGCTGATGGTTAGTAAATGGTGAAGCAGAGATTCCATCCCAGGCATTTTGATTTCAGAGCCCATTCACTTGACCAAAATGCTGCCTCAGGGCAAGGTTACATAATCAATATTGGGTAGCATTGCTTCCTTTTTGTAAAATACTAAACCTTAGCCTCAGAGAAGGGAAAGGGGTTGCCCAAGGCCACAGAACAAATTTAGCCCTCACCCAGGGCTCCATACCCTATTTCTTGGTTTTTTTGTTGTTGTTGTTGAGTGCTGTCGAGTCTATTCCGACCCATAGCGACCCTGTACAGGGTTTCTAAAGCTGTAAGTCGTTGGTGGTGGTGATGGTTATGAGTGGTAGAGTCAGTTCCAACTCAAAGCAACCAAGTACAGGGTTTCTGAGGCTATGAATCTTTACGGGAGCAGAAAGCCTCATCTTTCTCCCATGGAATCACCGGTAGTTTCGAACTGCTGACCTTGAGTTTAGCAGACCAATTCACAACCACTATGCTACCAGAGCTCCTTCCTATTCATGGTTGTTGTGGTTGTTAGGTGCCATCGAGTCCGTACCAACCCATAGTGACCTTATGCACAGCAGAATGAAATACTGCCCAATCCTGGGCCAACCTCACTACTGTTGGCACGTTTGAGTCCATCGATGCTGTCACTTGGCCAATCCATCTCATTGGGGTCTTCCTCTTTTTCTCTGACCCTCCACCTTACCAAACATGATATCCTTCTCCAGCAACTGGTCCCTCCTGACAATATGTCTGAAATATG
>NW_006408599.1:4081827-4107375 GCF_000296735.1 Chrysochloris asiatica | reverse complement strand
ACTGTCCAGCTTTCGCATGCATATGAGGTTATTGAAAATACCATGGCTTGGGTCAGGCACACCTTAGTCCTCAAGCTGATGTCTTTGCTCTTCAACACTTTAAAAAGGTCTTGTGCAACAGATTTGCCTAATGCAATATGTCGCTTGATTTCTTGACTGCTGCTTCCATGACTGTTGATAGTTGCTCCAAGAAGAATGAAGTCCTTGACAATTTCAATCTTTTCTCTGTTGATAAAAAATGTTGTTTATTGGTCCAGTTGTGAGGATTTTTGTTTTCTTTACATAGAGATGTAATCTAATATGGAAGGCTGTGCTCTTTGATCTTCATCAGTAAATATTTTAAGTTCTCTTCACTTTCAGTAAGCAAGGTTGTATCATCTGCATATTGCAGGTTGTTAATGAGTCTTCTTCCAATCCTGATGTCATATTTTTCTTCATATAACTCAGCTTCTCAAATTATTTGCTCAACATAGAGGTTGAATAATTATGGTGAAAGAATGCAACCTTGTCACACACATTTTATTAATTTTAAACCATTCAGTGTCCCCATGTTCTGTTCGAACAACTGCTTCTTGGTCCAGGTGCAGATTCCTCATGAACACAATTAAGTGTTCTGGAATACTCATACTTCACAATGTTGTCCATAGCTTGTCATGATCCACACAATCAAGTCTTTGTGTAGCCAATAAAGCATAGGTATACATCTTTCTGATATCTGCTTTCAGACAAGATCCATCGGACATCAGCATTGATATCCCTCATTTGGCGGCCTTTTCTGAATCCGCTTGAACCTCTGGTAGTTCTCTGTCAATGTATGATTGTAGCCATTTCTGTATTACCTTCAGCAAAACTTTACTCACATGGGATATCAAAGAGATTGATGATTTCCGCATTCCGTTGGGTTGCAAAAAGTACCCAATTATGCCTTCCAAGATCAAAACTCAAAAGGAACACATGAGCAGGCCTGTAAACTTGCTGGTGACCATACTGGTCTACTAGTGAGTGGAAGAGGGGTAAAGGCAGAAATGAAGATCTGGGCTGGGTTCAATTATATTTCATAGACTCCTGTTGACCTGGAGATGAGATAGAGAGAAGAGGAAGGGCTGGTTGGTCTGAAGTGTGGAGAGACCTGGGACTCCTGAACCCATGAACAAGGGCATAGCCATGGAGTGCTAGAGGTGAGAGTGAAGCATCCAGCTGATGTGAAGTGGGGAGTTGCACAAGAATGCCCAAACTGAAGATAGAACCCACTTGACCTAGGCTTAATGGCTTGATGATCAGAACTCGACTAGAGGAAGATTAAAAAAAAAAAAAAAAAAAAAAAAAAAAAAAAAAAAAACTTGATAAAGGAAATAAGTGTAAATTGCTATAATTTGATGAACCTGATCTATACTTATGGATGTAGTAGCTCAAAATACCAACTGAGAGAGAAGAAGTCTTCATATCAAGTCTCAATTCTATCCCCTCTCTAAATAGGGTTGAAAGGGACGGGCAACTTAGACATTGGTTACCTAAAATGAGGGGGCAATAAAGGCATGAAGTGACTGGCTTACAAGTTTTCAAGAGGGAGTTTAGTTTCAGAGTGAGTGGGGGAAGTAGAGTCCCCATTAAATAGTTTTCATCTTGTCTAGACAAGTCTGGTGAAAAGAGATGTGGATAAGATTCTTATGATTCAACAGTGAGTAATTGTTATCATGACTAATTGTGACTGTCACAAATGTGAAGGTAGAAGTTTTGTAACAAAAAGTGTGGAGTAGTTAATCTTACGGTCCAGGAACAGAGACCCTAGCACCATCATGGGAAAAAAGCATGAGCAGAATGTGGGACCTTCTCCAGAGAGACAGCAACACCAGAGATGGAGATAGAGATGAGGACATGGAGAGAGAGAGAGAGCAGCTGAGGACTCTAGACTCATGGAAAGAGAAAGATCAAGTGTTGATGGCCAGCAGGCATGCTTACAGAATGCTCATTTTGGTTGTTTTAATGATTATATATTCATGAATGTTTTCTGTGCACATCAAAACAAAACAAAACACAAAAAAACCCAGAGGGACTATAAGCAAATACTGTTGAATGATGATGCACAGAGGAGATTGTAATCATTGCAATGAAATGATAAGTGTAAAACTGATGTTCTCCCATGTAAACTATCATTCAATTCACAATAAAACTTAAAAAAAAAAAAAGGCACCCAACTATGGGATAACATCCATATGCCAGAGGGAGCAGCATACAATGAAGAAAACATTCAGGCTGCAATTAAGGACCAGGCCTGTACTCCTTCTTCAGATATCAGGAGCCCCAAAACATAAGTACTGAAATCCAGAGAGAAAAACTGACCTGTCCAAGGAAACCTAGATTGTGAATGATGGAGCCAGTTTGTAAGGCCACTTACAGGAGCCAATGCCCCTTTCCTTGTATCATCCAGATCCCTTTAATATACTTGGTAAGTGGCCTTGTCACCACACATAAAGAATAAAGTCACTACACATGCTGCAATAAACTTTGGTGTGTGTGTTTATGGGATCCATGTGTGCAGTGCAGAAGAGTGGAGGGTTTCTGTGGCTTGGTTTTTTCCTAATTATTTGGTGGCTATTCTCGTAACATCTTTTGTAGATTAAGTCCAATTAGGAAACAGATGGTACTGAAATATTGTCAAACATATCGGATCAGTGGCAAATCACTTACTTAATTATGTAAATAATTAAAATGTATATTTACACCTGATCATCCAAATGAGGGTGAAAAGATGGATTTCTGGGTTGGTTATGAGCTCTCTGAGTTCTGGCAAAGAGTCAAGAGTAAAGGAGGTCACGTCCAAGTGACTGCTTCGGTGCTTCTTCCACATCCACATTTGGGAGGCAGAAGCAACAACCAGATGACAAGGAAAATAAGTCCTCTGGCATCAGAGCATTGGAAGGTTGGGCTTGAAGGATTCCCTCCAGGAGAAATGCAGATCCTTCAATCTACATTCTAATCCCGCCTTTCCCCTCTCTAAGAGCATTTGAAGGCTCCCCATTGCCCATAGACACACATTCCTGTGTCAAATCCACCACTTACACAACCCCTATGTTAAAACATATTTGGTGATCTTAAGTAATGTACTAGTGGATGTGAATCTTTTTGTAACTAGGGTTTTTTGTTATGGTAATCAGGTCATACTGAAATAGGGTGGGTTCTAAAACTAATCACTTCTGAGTTTTAAAGACAGCAGATGAAAGAGGGAGGTATGCCCACATAGGGGAAACCAGATGCCATATGAGAATCATCTGCAAGCCAATGAAGGAATCAATAATCTTGATTTAGACTCTAAGCCTCCTAAACAGTGAGGAGGTAAATTTATATTCTTCAAAGCCATGTCCTGTGGCATTTATTTGTAGCAGAACTACAGAATGAAGACACCTAACTTTAGTTTATAGTGAAGGACTCTTGGTGATACACTGGTTAAGTGCTCAGCTATTACCTGAAATGTCAGTGGTTTGAACCCACCAATTTCTCTGCAGAAGAGGGGGCAATCTGCTTCTGGAAAGATTACCTTGGAAACCCTATGAGACAGTTCTATGGTGTCTTATGGGGTCACTATGAGCCAGAAAGGACTCCTGGTGTGGTGCTGTAGGATATGCACAAGGTCTGTGGTTCAAACCCACCAGCTACTCCTCAGAAACCCTGTACAGGGTTGCTATGGGCTAGAATGGACTCAACGACACTTAACAACAATGAGCCAGAATTGACTCAACAGCACCCAACAACAGCAGCGGCAACCTTTACTGTCTTATGTCCAGCTACTTAGGTACCCAGGTGGTACAGGGTTAAAGTTCTTGGCTGCTAACCAAAAAGATCAGAGATTTGAAACCACCAGTCACTTCATGGGAGAAAGATATGGTAGTCTGCTTCTGTAAAGATTCTACAACCTTAGAAACCCTGGGGGGCAGTTCTACTCTGTCCTATCGGGTAACGAGGAGTCAGACTCAACTGAACAGCTAAGGGTTTCTTTTGGGGTTCAGCTAGTTAAACTTTATCCGAAGAATGGCTCATTGTATGAAGGTAGTTAAGAAAGTGGGCTTTGAGGAAAGACCTATGTTTAGGCCTTGGCTTTGTCACCTGATACACTATTGCCATCTGAAAACAGGGCTCAAAAATCTATTGAATGCTCTCTGTGAACCCAGTTTGTTGTCATGTATTTTGCATATTACTGCTCATAATATGTTGTAGTTGTTGTTATGTGCCATCGAGTCGTTTCCGACCCATAGCGACCCTGTATAGGGTTTCCGAGGGTGTAAATCTTTACGGGAGTAGAAAGCCTCATCTTTCTCCCGCGGAGCAGCTGGTAGTTTCGAACCGCTGACCTTAAGGTTCGCAGCCCGATTCGTAACCACTACGCTACCAGAGCTCCTTTCATAATATGTAATGATCCCCAATTTAAAGAGGGACAGCCTGAAGCTTAGCAAAAGTAAGCAATTAGTTGATATTAGTTCAGATTCATTTTGCCTGCTTATGTAAGTAGTGGGTCCCAAACCTAACTGTGCTGTCAAGTCACCTGGTGAAATTATGTAAAATACATATTCTCAGGCCCAGTCTCAGTCCTATTGAATCAGACTCTTAAGCCAGAGGGGCTGTGAATCTGTATCTTTCACCATGCCAGGTGATTTTGATGGACTGCCAGGCTTGATAATCAAAAGCTTAATTGGCAAGAATTCAAGCATTAAATTGGTTGGACCAGACCAATGATTTTTAAACTGAGCTCCTCCCTGGAGTTCCTTTGGGACTTTGATGGATGTGACAACAAGGGGAGGGGCCACTGGAAGGGAGTGGTGGTGAGAAGGAAAGCCAAATGTCTAGACCCCCATCTCCCAGTTTTAATCAGAGCAGCCTGCTTTTATCTCCTTTGTTCAGTTATGTTTCCATTCAAGATGCATTTGGACAAATGATGGGCTGGCTTTAAAAAGCTTGAAAGCAGCTGAACTAGATGACCTTTAATTTATTTAATCAATCAATAGTTACCCAGTGTCTGCTACGTGCCAGTCTCTGTGAAAAGTAAAAGCCTAGAAAGACATGGTCCCTCTTCTTTGGGAGTTCATGGTTGACAGAGAAGAGAGAACACGTGAGTGCTTCGCTTGCACCATGATGAGCACATCAACTGCGGAGAAAGCACAGAGGTAGCTCGATCTTGAAAGTTGTGTGGGAGTTCTCTAGGTGTAAGAGATAAAGATGGGATGGAAATGACAGTGTGCCAAGTCATGGAGGTCTGAGGGTACAGGGATGGTTAGAGATGTATGGTACAAACTTAGGAAACATGGAAGAATGGTGGGCCAGGAGGCTACAAGATGGCCGAGTCGTTAGGTACATCCTCTCCTCTGAGATTCACAATTCCCTCATCACCAAACTGAAGGAGTGTGAATAGATGTTTGGGAAAACCAGAGAATCTTTGGGTTGAAGAGAATGCCAGAAGACTGCCTAGAGCAGTACTTATCAATCAGGGGTGATCTCTCACCCCAGGAAACACTTGGCAATGTCTACAGACATTTTTGGTTGTCACAACTGTGGTGCTGAGGGTGGAAGAGTGGGAGGAGGAGGCTGTTACTAACATCTACAGTGTAAAGGAATGCTGTTAAACAGTCTTATAATGCATACAACAGCTCCCAATAATGATTATCCATCTCAAAATGTCAATAGTACTGTGGTTGACACTCTTAGAGCTATAGAGAAAGCCCAAAGTTCTCCCTATAGCACCACTGGGACTCATGGGAGGCATGAACACTAGAATAAGGTGGGAGGGAATTGTGAAGAGCTTCAGTATCAAAACTGTTTCCCCACCATTATGTTGGATCAAAGGTCAAACAGGAAGGAATCTTGAGGATCATATTCTGAAGACCAAATGTCTAAACTAAGGTCCCCAAAATGGATGTGATCTGTTCAAGATCTCAGAACCAGTTAGTAGGTAGAACCCAGTTTTCCTGAATTCTGAAGTTTCGAATACCTGATCTCTAGACTCCAAATGATGCCTGCATCTGACTGTCCTAACAGGTCTCCTTTCCTGTTCAAATTGCCAGAGTATCACCAATCACCATGAGATAAAAGCTTAAAGTCAATGATTGACTCTCCTCCTCTAGCTCTACCTGGTGACTTAGGAAATCAAATCTTGAGCTTTAAGAATCTCCCAAGAGGCCTATACAAAGAAACCAGGAGATCAGCTTCCCACACTGGAGCTACAAGGCAATGTGAGGTAAGCTGAGCTTGACTCTGGAGTTAAGACCTGAGTTCAGATTAAGCTCAACCATCCCAACCCTTGGCCATGGCAATTCCAGACTACAGTACAGCTGTCTGTGGTTGCAGACTGGGCCAGTCCAGGGTTCTCCATTGTCTTAGCTTCTTTCTCACAGATGAATATTATGAAGCTGGGCTGGACCTCTATGCACTTTATGCCAACCTCCTCCTCCAGTCACCCAGGACTCATTTACAAAACTTTACACCAGATTGGTGGTACTAAGTGCCGCTGAGTTGGTTACAATTCATAATGATCCTGGATAGGGTTCCGAGGCTATAAATCTTTGCCAGAACAGAAAGTATCATCTTTTTCCTGCAGAGTAGCTGGTGGGACCAAACCTCTGACCTTATGGTTCACAGTCATCAGCTATATAGCCCTTCACTCCACCAAACCCACAATTTACACTTTCTGAATATCATCCACGTTCACACAAAGTGATAGTCCTCATATCTAACACATTTCCACCTGGACCCAGAAGTGATGCTACAAAGAACTTTCCAGCCTATTTATCCCCAAATTCCAAAAAACATTAAAAATAAATAAAGAAACTATGAAGCACAAACCACAAATGGACCAGGCCCCATGTTAGACATTTAGAGTAGAGGGATGAAGAAGCAGTTAAGGTCCTTGTCCTCAGGGAGCTTGTTTCTGCTATGAGAAGGCACCAGCCCCCCAAATATATCTAAACAAAACTTATAAGGCAGAGGTGGATTAAAAAAAAAAAAAAGAGTCTTAAATTGAGATCACAAGGATGATTAGGAATTATGTTGTGATCTGGAAAAGGAAGTCAAGTAGAACAAACAGCATATGCAACCACTTAGAGGAAAGAGAGACCATGACTAGAGGGAGGAATTAGAAGTATAGGCTTGCTTGAGTGGGAAAAGAGACATGGAGAGAAAATGTGGACTTGCAATACTGAAGGCTTCTATGGACGAAATATTGAATGATGCAGAAAGTATCAAAAAAAGATGGAAGGAATGCACAGAGTCAATGTACCAAAAAGAAATGGTTGGTGTTCAACCATTTCAGGAGGTAGCATATGATCAAGAACCAATGGTATTGAAGATCCAAGGTGCACTGAAGGCATTGGCAAAAAGCAGTACTCCAGGAATTGACAAAATACAAACTGACATCTTTCAACAAACTGATGCAACACTTGTTGTTGTTGTTGTTACGTGCCGTCGAGTCGGTTCCGACCCATAGCGACCCTGTACAGGGTTTCCGAGGGTGTAAATCCTTACGGGAGTAGAAAGCCTCATCTTTCTCCCGCGGAGCAGCTGGTAGTTTCGAACCGCTGACCTTTAGGTTCGCAGCCCGATTCGTAACCACTACGCTACCAGATGCAACACTAGAGGCACTCATTCATCTATGTCAAGAAATTTAGAAGACAGCTACTGGCTAACCAATTAGAAAGGACCCATATTTGTGTCCATTCAAAAGAGAGGTGAAAAAGAAGAAAAAAAAAGAGAGAGAGAGAGAGGTGATACAATGGAATGCTGAAATCATCAAACAATATCTTTAATATCACATGCAAGTAAAATGTTGCTTTACATTATTCAAAACGTCTGCAATAGTACATCAACAGAGAACTGCCAGAAATCCAAGCCTGCTTTATAAGAAGACATGGCGCTCTGGATGCCACTGCAGACATCACGTGGATCTTAGTTGAAAGTTGGACAAAGTGTAAGGATGACTGGAAAATAATTGATATATTTGAGTTCTGCTGTTGGAGAATAATATTGAAAGTACCATGGACTACCAGAAAGATGTTTACGTGTGCTTTATTTGCTATGCACAGGCTTTTGACTGTGTGGATCTTGACAAGCTGGCTGAAAGTGAAGAGGACCTAAAATACTTACTAATGAAGATTAAAGACGACAGCCTCAAATATAGATTGCACCTCAATAAAAAGACAACAAAAATCCTCACCACTGGACAAACAAATAACCTTATGATAAATGGAGAAAAGATTGAACTTGTCAAAGACTTTCTTTTGTTTGGATCCACAATCAACACTGATAGAAGCAGTAGCCAAGAAACAACATATTGTGTTAGGAAAATCTGCTGCACAAGACCTCTTTAAAGTCTTAAAGAGCAAAGATATTAGTTTGAGAACTATGGTGCTCCTGACCCAAGCCATGGTGTTTTCAAATGCCTCATATGCATGTGGAAGTTGGACAAAGAGTAAGGATGACTGGAAAATAATTGATATATTTGAGTTCTGCTGTTGGAGAATAATATTGAAAGTACCATGGACTACCAGATGAACAAATAGATCTGCTTTGGAAGAAGTAAAGCTTGAATGCTTCCTAGAAGCCATGGTGGTGATACTGTCTCTTATACTTCAGACATATTATCAAGAAGGACCAATCCCTAGAGAAAATATCATGCTTGTTAAAGTGGAGGATCCGTGAAAAAGAGGAAGATCCCCAAAGTAATGGATTGGCCCAGTGACAGCAGCAATGGACTCAAGTGTAAGTGTCATTGTGAGGCTTGGAGATGACCAAGCAGTGCTTCTTTATGTTGTTCATAGCATTGCCATGAGTTAGAACCTATGTGACTGCACCTAAACAACAACAACAACAGATCCTGGCAAGTCCACTACCACCCACAGGTTAACCTAGTTCATTACAACTTCAGATTTTTAAATGTTTGAAAAGAAGACTAATATATTGTGACCCACAAAACTTACATGACATTTAAATTTCAGTGTTCATAAATAAGGTTTTATCGAAGCACACCTATACCCATTTAGTTATATATATTATCTGTGGTTGTTTTTATCCAAGGGCAGAGTTGAATAATTGCAACCGAAACCATGTGACCTGTGAATACTGAAACACATACTGCCTTTAGAGACAAATTTTGCAAGCTCTTGAACTCAGGCCTGCCTCTTTGTCTCCACTTCTCTCATACGGTCAGGTCTGAGTACACAAAACCCCCTAGATTCAGGTTTGGGTTAAGAGGACGCTCAACATACCAGAGCTGTAACGACTGTAGTGATCTTATTTTCCCATTCATCAGTGCTCATTTGCTTCATCTCATCTTAGAACCTTGTGGAGAGGAAGGGATCTGCTTTTGGGACAGGGATTTATAGTTCCCAGGTTTCCAATAAGAATAAGGCCCTGGTGATCTACTTTAGAAAACTATTAGTCATTGACAACGCTATAGAACATAGTAAAACTCTGAAACACATGAGGTTGCCATGAATTGGAACTAGTTGCATGGTTTCCATTCATTGCCTCTTTAACTAAACCTCCCCCTCCAAACTATACCCAATGACTTTAAGTAAGGGAGTGGCAAAGTGAGGCTTTCAGGTAGAGAAGACTTCATTGTCCCTCTTTATGAAGGTGACCTAGGAGGGATGACAGAGTGGTCTTTAGTCAACTTGGCTGAGTGGGGTCTTCGATGTGAGGGACATAAGTAGATGTGTCAGATTCCTGCTGGGTTTATAGCCCGAGATACTGGCTAAAAGGAGGCCCCATCCCAGTCAGTGTGGCCTGGGAGGCCTGCTGCAGATTCAATTTTCACAGCAGCCCACCTCCATCAGAATGAAAAACCTTTTCTTAACATTCTTATTAAACCTTAATCTTAATCATATTCATCATTATTAAGTTTTGTAATTGTCTGGAATATTTAAATAGGGCCAAACTGAAAGTCAGAGGAGCAAATTTAAAAGGACAGTTTGAATTCTCTTCAAGAAGCTCAGATCACTGGTAATTCAGTCCTGATAGAGACCAAGCCTTCTGAAGGAAGAAATTTTCAATGTGGTGCGGAGGAAGGAGTTACCAATTACATTTGGCCTAGGTAATAACCGTCTTTCTTTCAAAGACTCCTCAAAAACCTATCAGGGAAAGGAAGAAACATAAAGAAGATGAATCAAGGACTTAAATGAACCCAAGGACAAAGAGGGATTTTGAAGTGTGAACGGAGCAGAGGGTCTCACCTCTGCTCTCCATGCTCTGACCCCACAAAAAGACCCATTAAGCAGCTCCATTGCCCACGTCTGCCTCGAAGAGCTCATTTCCAGCAGCCCCAGTAGGTCAGGTGACCTGGCCCAGCTGTTACCTCCTGATATATGGTGGGAAGTCAACAGGCCTTTAAAACTCTGCTCCAAAGAAAATAGAATGTCCCTTTATTCTTTTTTTTCTAAGAAATTTAATTTGAGAAGATGGTTTCTGCTTTGCCTACTTTCTCTCTCTTAGAGGGATTGAGTGTTTACTCTATCCCCCAGTACAGCACTACACATCTATATTGTTTTTGTTGTTGTTTGGTGTTAGGTGCCATCGAGTCGGTACTGACTCATAGCGACCTTAAGCACAACAGAATGAAACACTGCCCAGCCCTGGGCCAACCTCACAATTGTTGCCACACTTGAGCGCATGGATGCTGCCACTTGGCAAATCCACTTCGTTGGGGGTCTTCCTCTTTTTCTCTGACCCTTCACCTTACCAAACATGATATCCTTCTCCAGAGACTGGTACCTCCTGACAACATATCTGAAGTATGAGAAACAAAATCTGGCCATCCTGGCCTCCAGGGAGCACTCTGGCTGCATGCCTTCTAATACAGATCTGTGTGTTCTTTTGGCAACCCACAACACTTTCATATTCCCCTCTAACACCATAACTCAAAAGCATCAATTCTTCTACCATCTTCCTTATCCACTATCCAGCTTTCACATGCATATGAGGCTATTGAAAATACCATGGCTTGGGTCAGGCTCACCTTAGTCCTCAAGCTGACATCTTTGCTCTTCAACACTTTAAAAAGGTCTTGTGCTGCAGATTTGCCTAATGCAATACATCTTTTGATTTCATGGCTGTTGTTTCCATGAGTGTTGATGGTTGATCCAAGAACGAAGTCCTTGACAACTTCAATCTTTTCTCTGTTGATAAGAATGTTGTTTATTGGTCCAGTGGTGAGGATTTCTGTTTACTTTACATTGAGATGCAATCCATACCGAAGGCTATAGTCTTTGATCTTCTTCAGTAAGTGTTTTAACTCCTCTTCACTTTCAGGAAGCAAGGTTGTATCATCATCCGTTCTTAGCTGCCATTATTGTTAGGCTCATGGTGGCCCCAAATATAAAGAAATACAGTACTGCCTGGCCCTGCTCCACCTCCATGATCAGTTGTGGATCACACCATTGTGCTCCATAGGGGTTTTGGAAGTAAATCACTAATCATTTCTTCCTTGTCTTAGTCTGGATGCTCTGCTAAAACATGGTCAGCATCATAGCAACACTCAAATCTCACTAAAAGATAGGTAGTGAGAGGTACATTCTACATTCACTGGGACTCAAAGCTGGGTTTCCCACATGGAAACAAGCATTCTTCCACTGAACCACCAGTACACGCATGCTGTATACATTGTTGTATATAAGTTCTGACTTACTGGCTCCATGCAAAACAGAATGAAATACTGCCTGGCCCTGAGCCATCTTCAAAATTGTTGTTACATTTGAGCCCATTGTTGCACTGACACTGTCTCAATTAATCTCCTTCAGGGTTTTCTTCTTTTTCACTGATCCTCCACTTTACTATGCATGATGTCCTTCTCCAGGGACTGGTCCCTCCTGTTAACATATTCGAAGTATGAGAAATGAAGTCTCACCATCCTAGCTTTTAGTCCTATTTAATCTTGGCAGGAACCTTATGAGGTAGGTCTTGCCAGTCTTTATTTTACAGATGAGGCATTTTACAGAAAAGAAAATACCTTGTCCATGGTGACTCCACCTGATTTGAACTCAGGCCTCCGACCCTTACAGTATGTGTTCTTTCTTTTGTTTCCCACTGACTTGTCCCTTCCCCACTGACCCTCCATGAGGGATGAGGTGATCCCGCACAGCTCAGAGATCGGACCTTCTAGAATGAAGGCAATTATGATTTTATTCTGATTATTATCAGATTTGAATTCTGAATGTTAAAAAAAATGTATTTAACGTTTACTCTGGCTAATGCATACATTACATGTGGAACCTATATGCCATCATAAAAACGTGGGAAATTGAAACCTGCGGACATAAAATCAAATAGCCCAGCCATAAAAGGTGTCGCTTTTATGTGATTATCTTGCCAATATCATCGTGTTGCTAAACTAAATCAAACTACAATTTTCCCCACATGCACTGAATTTAATGGGAACCATTAATGGGTGAGATTCCTTATAGATCTTCTCCTGGTAATAGGAACATGGCCTCTTTTGCCCTGGCCGATTAAAATGAAGTTATCGGACAGTCATTTGTTATGTTGCTTTGAGAATATTGAACGGTAGCACTGCTAGAAATGTCAAAGCTGTTGATGCCCAGGCTGTCATTCAAGGCTGGCTTTCTTGAAACAACTGATACCAACATATCTTTCCAGAAGTTTCTTTCATTGTTCACATGTATGATCTTTCTGAGAACCCAAGAGCATCAGAAATGGAGGAGATATTTTAGGTCATGTACAGTTGCTGAGTTGGAATCAACTTGATGGCCCTGTTGGCTTTGGTTTTTATATCAGGAGTGGTAAGTAGAACTTGGATTATATACCAACTCTAATCAATTAGTGCCGGCATCTTGGAGCACTGTGTTGAGAACAAGTCTGAGCATGGCTTTCCATGCTCATTGGGGAAAGAAAGTTGATGTTGTTTAACAGTGTCTGTCCCAGGGTTAGTTAGCAGAGTGTGCATGTCTATGTCACAATTATACCTCCATATTTTAATCCAGTCCTTTCATGTCACTAATGAAGAAACTGACGCTTGTAGGGGTGGGGATGGACATGCTGATGACAGAAGAATGCTTGGGCAGAATTAAGGAGCGGATGGTCTGGAGAAGGTAAAGACAGTTGCCATCCCAGTGAAAAAGAAAACTAAAATCCCCAATCACCTGTAATCAAACAATTTTAAACAATTTTAGGAAGGTGTTCCTAACCCTGAAGTTACAAGGGTTAAGCCTTAGACTGCTAACTAAGACATTGGTAGTTTGAACTCACCAGCCATTTGGAGGGAGAAAGCTGTGGCATCGACTTTCATTGGTAAAGGTTGCAGCCTAGGAAGCCCTCTGGGCAGTTCTGCTCTGTGTTATAGGCTCCCTATGAGTCAGAATAGACTTGATGGCAGTGGGTTTGGGGCTTCTTGTTTTTCTTACCCTTTCATTTCTCATTTGCAACTTTTTGTCTTGCTTCCTGTACCAGGCTAGGATATTGTTCTTTTGGCCCCAAACCTCCCCAGTCTGAGATGAAATCTGGGTTCATTTGGTGAGTTTGAGTCTTTCTCACTGAAGGCCTCATATCGTTTCTCTATCTTCCATTGGATTCCCTCTGTCATTGACTTCGCTCCTTGGTAGAGTTCAAGGTGGAGTGAGACAGAACAGAGAGGCAATGACAAATGTGTCCAATCCTTCCGCTCTCACATCCATTTTCTTCTGAGCTCCCACCAGCCCCATCCACAAACCTTCAATAAATCCTAACATCTATCTGACAAAGCCTGACTTTCTTACCATGGTCCTCAACATCTGCTACAGCCGAGTCAACCTCTCTAGTTTCATCCTTTCCAAATCTCTTGCATGCATCCAACAGCCGAGAAGGGAAGAACAAGTAGCATTGATCACTAACTTGTACCCCACCCAACTCTCGTGTTATTAATGGATCATTAATAATGGGCATCTCTCCCTTTTTTTTTGTCCAGCAACATTTCAGGTGTGTGTGACTGACAGTGTCTGCCATAGATTTAAAAACATATGTAGCATGGTGACATGGCTGCTTTGCTTACTATCCCTGCTTAGTCACAGGGTTATCAGCTACTTGGTGAACACATTCTGCACACACCTGCTTCGGTACCTTTGGTCATACTCATGGTTTCCTATGCATCTTGTCTACCTGGTGACCCCTAATCTATAGGACTTATCTTTCCAGGGTCACCACATTTAAGAAATGATCCCTAACCTGTCAGACTGAAAGAATCACAGAGCAAAATGCTTGATTCCAGCAGTGTAGCATGGGAATTAAGGGCACAGACTCTGGAAACAGACTGTCTGAGTACAAATCCCTCCTCTGCTACTCACCTGGAAAATGCAGATAACCACAGCACCCACCTTGGGATGACAGTGCGGCAAGATGAGTTCATGTGCACCAAGTGTATCATGTAGTACATGATACACATTGAGTGCTCACAAGTGTTTCTTATTATCTAGCACTTGAAATTTTGTAACTTATTAATGGTGTTATCTACCTGGCTCCCACATTGATATGCAAGCTTCTTGAGGTTTGAGATTTGGTCTCAATCATCTTTGAATTCCCTGCCCATATAGTGCAGTGTTGGTTACATAGGAGCCAGTGAATATTTAATGGACAACTAAATGAATGAATAAATCTGTTTGAAGCCTTCTAAAGCCAGAAGGAAGAACTATTTTCCACTGTTTGCTGCTGCTGGTGGTTTATCCCAGTTCAAGAGGACTCGAGTGAAGTATTCTGTAGATGTCATTCTGAGTCAGAAGAGACACTATATCTAAGTGACATCCAACCTCATGTTTACCTTGCACTATTTTAATAACCTCTAACTAACTCAAGAACTTAAAATTTTTTCCTCTCTTGATATTATCCCTGAGTGGCAAATCCTGATGGAATTTTACCCCTTCCCTCTTGAGTTTCTAATGAAGCAGACTCCAACATGACTGTTTTATGTGCCTGTTTGTCTGCACTAATGGTGTCAGCAGAGACAGACACACCTCTCCAAAGACTGTTTGCTTGGGAACTGGTGCAGAACAGCACAGGTAAGCTACACAGTGTTTAGAAGAGTATCCACAAGGTATCAGCTTTTTATTATCATTATGGCGCTGATGTTGTTGCTGAGAGTATATTTTACTATCATCCGTATACCGATATGTTCATTTTTGGACTGCATGTGTTGCTTACTAATTGTGCTTCTCTTCATTCATTCATTCATCGAATAGTTACTGAGAACCCACTCTGTACCTGAACAACCATGTTACATATCTCTAGGTACATCATTCACATAATAGTGTATAGTATGATTGTTCATCATCTAAGGATTGGTGGCAACTCTACAAAGGACAAACCTACAAGAGGACGTGCTGAGAATAAGACGCAGGACTCTTCTCTCAAGCAGACAAAGTTGAGTAAGAAAGACACACTCGTAAATACACAAATCACAAACCCTTGTGGCAAGAGTAAAAATAGAAGTACATTCAGAGTACAGAGGTATCCCAAAGGCATGTATAACTGTTTCTCGGAAGGTGAGGGAAAACTCCTTAAGGAAGTGATGTCTGATTTGCATTTTGAAAGATGCGTAACAGTCCATTAGATAGATTATATTGGGAGAGGTGGGAGTGGGGTTGTACAAGTCCAAGAAGAGGAAAGAGCATGGACAAAGATAGATAGGTATGAAAGAACATGGTATTTTATGGAACAATAAACAACGAATGCATTTTTACAGTATTAACTTTGAGGTTAATGGCAGAGAATAAAAATCAGAGCAGGGACCAGATACCAGATCATGAAGGGAGTTTAATGTCATGTAAGAAGCTAAGACATGACAGTAGATGACACCGAGTCATAGTAAGAAGTAAAGCCAGAGTGAGGCATAATCCCACTTAGATGGAGTAACAAGGATTCCTTGTATCTATGTTCCCATTTTCAAACTATTCTGCACTGATATCTTTTAGCTCAACTGTGGCTTAGGACACGAGTGGACAAGACCCAACTCCATGGAATGAGATGAAGGCAGATCCTAAAAAGAAAACAAGATTCAACCACTGAAATCATACTAATACATACTTGTTAAATACTGTCATATGATTCCAACTCATAGAATCGGCACTGGACTATGAACAAAAGTTTGGAGGTTCAAACCCACCAGGTGACCCTCAGACACCTTGTACAGGGTTGCTATGGGTCGGAATTGACTCAACTGTGGTTAACAACAATAATAAGTTTTCTGAGGACCAGCTGGTGGATTTGAACTGCCAACTGTGTGGTTAGGAGTCCAGTGCTTATTCTACAGCATCACACCAGATACCAATATAAGGGCTCTATATTGTCTGTCCAATATATCCTTCTCCAGGGACTGGTCCCTCTTGATGGTGGTGGTGGTTATGTGCTGTGGAGTCAGTTCTGACTCACAGTGACCCCATATAGGGTTTCTGAGGCTGTAAATCTTTAAAGGAGCAGAAAGTCTCATCTTTCTCCCATGGAACAGCTGGTAGTTTCAAACTGCTGACCTAGAGGTTCGCAGCCCGATTCGTAACCACTACACTACCAGGTCCCTCTTGATAGCATGTCTAAAAACGTGAGACGAAGTGTTGCCATCAACTCTTCTAATAAGCATTCTGGCTGCACTTCTTCCAAGACTGATTCGTTCATTCTTGTGACAGTCTATGGTGTATTTAATATTCTTTGCTAATATTATAATTCTAATGCATCAATTATTCAGTCTTCCTTATTCATTGTCCAGTAGTCACTAGGGAAAAGATCATGGAGATAGGATGAATAATAGGTGAATGAGCTTCCAATCACAAACTGTACTTTAGGTAAGTACACAGTGATGTTTCTGGAAAGACCAAAAGTCAGACTCTAGAGGAAAGACTGTGAGTCATGGTGATTTTAAGTGGAATGAGAAAGGATGTACAAGTCATGGGGTTTAAAAGCAGTATGATTAAAGAGTCCTGGCAGTGCAATGGTTACGCTTCTAAACAAAAGGTTGGCAGTTCCTCCCAACTCAGGGGTGACTCAGAAAATGGCCCTGGTGATCTGCTTGCAAAAAGTCACAGCCTTGAAAACCCTATGAACGCACTTCTATTCTGTCATCCACAGGGTCAGCATCAATCAAAATTAAATCAATAGCAACTGGTTTGATGTTTTTGTTTTTATAATTAAAGAAGTATATTCCCTCCCTTTAAGTAATCAGAGACTGGGACACAAGATCCAATTCCATATTCATGGCTAGGGGGCGTACATACCCGTCTCCTGCTGCAACTGGGGGCCTAGGATCCAAGCCTTAATTGGTACATCTGGATTCATTGATTATGCACTAAGTTAAAACTGGTTTCCAAACAACTTGGCCCACTGTTTTTCTGAGTGCAGTCTGCAAGAGATCTTGGCCAAGTTAATATTTACCTATCAAACCACAAGAAGGCTAATGCCAGGGAAACATCCAGTAGGATTTTACTCAGGCTGCATCTGGAGACCACATCTGTTGAAATCTCCCAAGGTGTTGGGGAAAAAAACAAAACAGATTCCAGGGCTTCACCTTACACCTACTAAATCAACATTTCTGGGAGAGTTGCCTAAGAATCTGAATTTTCAAACTTTTCTCCAAGGCACTCTCATGTGAACTAAAATTTGAAAAGTGCTTATTGAATTATAAATTATAATTGCACAGATAGGGAAAGTGAAGCCCACAGGAAGAAAGAAACTGTTATAAGATAATGAAGAAACCCAGTGACAACAGTTGTGCAATTGTGCTTGACCTTATGAATCAAACAAGGTTAATTTAGGGAAGCCAGCCACATTCACATGGAATCAAAGCAAAACTAAGTAAATTCAGAGTTTGCTGTATATTTCCTACAAATACTGGAGTAAGGATTAGTAAAGTAATTGTCACCAAAGCCTTGAGAGAGAGTGGTTCAGATTTATTTGCCCATCCATTTTTCAGATGAGAAAATGGAGGTTCAATTCCATATCCAGGGTTCCTTTTTTTAAAAAATAAGATGCTCTAGGAGGGTATAGTCAGATGAACATTTATCACTGCAGAAGCTGCAAATGTCAGTCAGAGGGACTGTGTGTGGGTGAGATAGTTGGCAGGATCTTTATCGAGAAGGGGGGTTTACTTTGAGAAGGCATCTTAGTCAAAGGAGAGTTTTTGAACCAGGTCTTGAAAGAAGTTTCAAGCAAAAGTTGGTGAAAAGAATTCATAGATTTCAGGGTCTTTGCCACAATGAATCCTAAAGAGAGTGACATGAGGATATTGAAAACATGATTGTAATGTTTCTAGGGGAAAAATTAACGGTCTAATCCTGCAGAGGATGGATGTTGGTGATTCTGACTTATGTGCACACTGTAGAGCTTCCCTAATCAGCTTTTCCTCTTAGTGCAGCTCAGGGTGAAGGCTGAGGGCTGAAAATAGTCCACTCCAAAATCTTTTGATTGCAAAGTGTTTCAAGAGGGAAGACGTGGATGACAGACTAATAAAACCTAGGAACAGCTTGAGTTTGTTTTCCCACAAAGCATCTTCCATGCCAAACTTCTCAACAACCATTGTTATACCCAACTTACTGTTCCAGCTCTATCACCCTTTCCTATGAGTAAATTCTGATGGCATTTGTTAAACACCTACTATGTGCCCGCTATTATCTCTCTTACTTATCTTTCTTAATACCCTCTCCAACTCTGTGAGATAAATTTAGACTAGGAGGACTATTAACACACATCCTGGTATGGCGTTGTGGGCTAATATGCTGGACTGCAAAGTCAGTTTGAACCTCAAGGTCGGCAGTTTCAAGCTCACCAGTTGCTCTTGGAAACCCTATTCAGGGTTGCTATGGGACGGAACTGAATCAACGGCACTTAACAACAACAACAACAAAAGGATAAAAAAAGTAACAGATTGTACTGACTGATGGTACAAGGAGGGGGTTGCAATCTGAAAGAAGTATATGATTTGTTGAAGGTAAAACTGATGATGTGCTCTATAAACCTTCACTCAATTCAAAACTCAAAGGGAAAAAGAGTAACAGATTTGAATTTATGGCCCTTAGTCACCTTTCAGGTCTGGAACTGAACTCGCCCCTGGGCTCAATATTTAGTCCAACAATGCTGTTGTTGTTATGTGCCACAGAGTCAGTTCAGACTCATAGCAACCTAGTATAGGGTTTTTGAGGAATGGCTGGTAGTTTTGAACCACTGACCTTGTGGTTAGCAATCCAGTGCTTATCCCAATAGGTGTATAAGAAGAACAATAACACTAGTGAGGTGCACACAACTTAGAATAATCAACTACTTGAGATCAAAAGGGAACATTTATACCCAAGGACAAAGTTCACAAGAGCTGGGAAAGAAGGAGGAATGGAAAAGGGAAACACAGGGAGGAAGTGGGATAAGTAACATTATCTTGTAGGGATGGCAATCAAAAAGGTGCAACAAAAAGAATGTATGTATGAATCGTTGATGTAAAAGTGATGATCTGCTTCATAAGCCTTCATCCAATTCACAATACAAAGTTTCCTAAATGTAGCAGATTCAGATCTCATAGCTTGGATGCCTACTATGTACTTTAACATAATAATGATTTTCTCCCTCATAAGACATCCCATTCATTAAGTTGATGTTATCCATCTCCAGTTTATGTCGATCTACCTTATGTACAGTCAGTGTCATGGTTTCAAAGAGATTGGTATGGCTCTGAACCAGATCTCTTTGATTCAAAAGGGATGTTCTTTCTGCAATCATGTGCTGCCTTTACCAGGATTCCTGTTCTTGGAGGAGTGAGGAGGAAAGACCATGGTCAGTAATCAAGCTAAGCATGTGGTAATTGCAATAGAAGTACTGTCACAAAGGTGCCTACAAAATGATACAGCTGCCCAGAGGAAGAAGAAGGATTGAGCTGCATTTATCATAATTTGCCTTAGGGCTTTTGCATCTGCTGTCTCCTAAAGCCAGGCTTTGAACAAGGTTCATTTCAGTTCAATCCCCTGCTGAGTATTGGCATTTCCATCCCAAATATACAGAAGAAGCAGTTTGAAGCCCTGCTCAGAGTACAACTGTTACCCACTCCAGCAGCCTTACCTGACCTTACCATCTCTATTGGTGTTTTTCTCTATTGCTGTGTCCTGTTCAGTTTCATTACAACAGTGTTTGCAACTTTGACTTATTAATTAGTTTACCTGTTTATTGCCTTTATGTTGCAATAGTATAAGATCTCTGTAAGTTAAAGAATCTATCTGTCCTTGCCCCTATTATATTGTCAATGCTGAAATGCTGACAACAGTAGATGCTTACTAATTATTGAATGATGCAAGAAATAAATATATGAATGACTTGGATAATTTAAAATTCAGAATAACACTAGATCAAAGAATGAAGACAATAGTTGGCAGAAGAATCAACCTCATTTTTTCTCTCTCTGTATCTAACTCCAGTGCACATCTCACTGGGACTTGAATTTACAGATACTATGGAATGTGAAGCCTGAAGAAAGGATAAGAATAGTCAAGAAATCCCTATGGAGCAGATCTACTATTACATTTAATCATTTAGCAGGAATGAACCCATGGCACCCAACAACAACTCTGCACCCTTGAGGTCGCCATGAGTTGAAATTGACTAGATGCATCTGATTTGTTTTTGTTTTTGTTTTTGTTTTGTTTTTTTGGTTTGTTTGTTTAGGCAAATGATAACTAGCTGTCTCAAAGTTTAGGGCTCTATGAGGCAGACATAATTGTTTCCACTTTGCAGATGAGGAAATAGAGGTTTAGAGTAGTTCTCTAACTTGTCCACATTAACAATGTACTAAATATGAGGCCAAGATTTCATCTCACATTTGACCAAATATTAATAAATAGTAATAAAAAGCGGCTACTAGTCTTTTCCCCATCAAACCTAGACTTAAAACTTTCCTTCTCCTTTCATCTCCAAGTTACATGTTTGGTTTGGTTTTATTCTTTTCTGTGGCTTTCATCACATCCTGCATCCTATCATGAATGTTTATTCATACACTGTGTCCCTTAATAAGCCATGTTCATTTTGAGAACCAGAACTATATTTGATTCAACTGTATATGCCTACACAACTGAGAGAGAAAAAAAAAAAAGAAAACCTAAATAAATGTGAAATGAATGAACGTAATTCTACATTGATTTATCTTTAATTATAGAATGAAAGTCTTTGTTCTAAAATAAAAGAATCAAGAGCATAGGCAGTTATTTTTTTGTCAGGGTGAGGGGTTTATTGGAAACTCCGCTGATATTTTGAAATTAGCCCTATTTTGCTTTTGCCAGTGGCTGTCCCTGACGGAAAAACCATGAGAGTAGAGATAACAAGTGTATTCTTTAGGCCTTTGAAAATTAAGACCCAAGGGGGTTAAAAAAAACAAAGAGACAAAAGCAAATATTAGTTGGGAATTTGACAACAAAAATTTAAATTAAGAAATTAAATGGAGGAAAAGAAATTAAATGGTGTAGGAGTTCCTACCAATAGATTCCAGAGCTGTAAAGCGACATCTCTCGCTCTTGTTCCTTTGCAAACAATTCCAAGTGTAAATGTATTTTTGGCATAAATGGCTCTGTCCTAAGATTCTTGATTATAATTATAATAATGGGTTTCTGAAAGCCTGCAAGTGGTTCTGGGAATGATAATAAGGGTTGAGAAAAGACATGTTGTTTATGTGGTGAATGTTTGTGGAATATGAAATGAGGATAGGAAGAAAAACTCATGCTATACTTTCCACAAACTTGAAAATATACAATTACACCCAAGCAGCACATCACAACCTCCCTCTCTTCCAGGCATACACACACCACCAGTTTCATAATCTCCCACATAAGGCTGAGTGGAGGAAGCACATATTCCTTTATGATTTCCCTTATAGAGTTGTTTGTCTCCTGTGACAATTCAAAATCTTTTCACAAAAGAGGAGCACTGACCTACAAGTTTAAAAGATATTGATCATAGGCTATTATTGGTCCTTGGTAAGTTATTCAAAGTCCCCAAGCCACTTTCCTTTAGGCACATTGTGGAAATAATGTTCTATCTCTTTTGTAAAATCCCATAATCCTGGTTTGGATCATTTCTATGACAACTAAACTTCCCTCTCTTACTTTGTAAGCTCCTGGAGAATATAGAACCCACCTTGTCCATTGCTCTTTAACTATCGCAGTGCCTAGTCCTAGAGTGGAAGGTCATAGAAAAAGAGGACAACCCCAATGAGATGGATTGGCACAGTGATAGTAGCAATGGGCTCAGGAATATCAAGGATTGTGAGGTTGGTACAAAATCGGGCAGTGCTTCATTCTGTTGTGCATAGAGTTGTATGAGTTGGTATTGACTTGGTGGCACCCAACAACAATAAAGTTCTATCTTGCAAATAGTAGCAACAAACCAATTGCTGTCAAGTTGACTCCAAGAAGAGAGGTGAACTGTGCTCAAAGTTACACTGTGCTCCTTGAGGTTTTCAATGGCCTTTCTTCCAAGGAACTTCTGGAAGGATAGGAACCTTCAATCATTTGATTAGCAGCTAAGAGTGTTCATTGTTTGCACCTCCCAGGGACTTCTTGAAAATATTGTTGATAGACGTTATCGAGTCAGTTCCGTCTCATAGCAACCCTATACACAACAGAAGGAAACACTGTCCGGTCCTGCGTCAACCTCACAATTTGCTAAGCTTGAGCTCATTGCTGCAGTCATTGTGTCAATTCATCTCACTGAGAGTCTTCCTGTTTTCCTGACCCTCTACTTTACCAAGCATGATGTCCTTTCAAAAGGGACTGATCCCTCCTGATAACATACCTAAAGTAAGTGAGATGAAGTCTTGCCATCCTGTATTCTGTATCATCTATCCTGTGTTCTATATCTTATATTCCGGCTGTACTTCTCCAAGACAAATTTGTTTGTCCTTTTGGCAGTCCATGGTATATTTTATATTCTTTGCCAACGTCATAATTCAAATGTATCAATTCTTCTGTGTTCCTCATTCATTGTTTGGCCTTCATATGCATATATAAAGTGATCGAAAATCCCCTGACTTGGGTCAGGTGCCCCTTAATCCTTAAAGTGACATCTTTGATTTTTAGCAGTTTAAAGAATCTTTTGCATCAGATTTGTCCAAAGCAATATCTTGTTTGATTTCTTGACTACTGAGTCCGTGAACATTGACTGCATATCCAAGTAAAATGAAATCTTTGACAGCTTCAATCTTTTCTTCGTTCATCAAAATTGTTTATTTCTTCAGTTTTAGGACTTGTTTTTTTATATGTTGAGGTGTATTCCATACTGAAGACTATGGTCTGTGATCTTCATCAATAAGCCTTCTTCATTTTCAGCAAGAAAAGTTGTATCATCTGAAAATTGTAGATTATTAATGAGTCTCCCTCCAATCCTGATGCTATGTTCTCTTCATATAGTCTAGTTTCTCAGATTATTTTCTCAGCATAGAAACTGATTAAGTATGGCGAAAGGATATAATCCTGATGTGCACATTTCCTGATATAAAACCACACAGTGTCCCTTCATTATATTTGAAATAGTATTTATTGATCTATGTACAGAATCTGCATGAACACAATTATGTGTTCTGAGGTGTCCATTCTTCTCAGTGTTATCCATATTTTGTTGCTATCCACACAGTTGAATGCCTTTACAGAGTCAATAAAACACATGTAAACATCTTTCTGGTATTCTCTGCTTGCAACCAAAATTCATCTAACATCATCATTGATATTCCTTAATCCATGTCTTCTTAATCCAGCTTGAATTTCTGGCAATTCCCTCTCAATGTGCTTCAATCATTTTTTAAATTATCTTCAGCAAAATGTTTCTTGCATGTGATATTAATGCTATTATCCCACAGTTTCCACCTTCTGCTGGATCACATTTCTTGGAATGTGCACAAATACGGATTTCTTCCAATCTGTTGATCTAGCATCTCTCTTCAAAATTTCTTGGTATAAACTAGCATGTGTATCCAGCATTGCATCTGATTCTTGAAACACCTCAATTCCTGAAACTTTTTTTCTTTTTCTTTTTTGTTGCCAATATCTTCAATGCAGGTTGAACGTCTTCATTCAGTGCCATTGGATCTTTACCATTGGTCTAATTTAGCATCTTGAGATGGTTAAACCTTTACCAATACTTTTTGGTACTGGGCTTTGTGTAGTCCTTTCTTTTGACACTTCCTGCATCATTCAATATTTTTCAATAGAATCCTTGGATATTGCACATTGAGGTTTAAACTTTTTCTTGAGTTCTTTCAGCTTGAGAAATTCTGAATGTGTTCTTCCTTTTGGTTCTCTGCTCCAGGTCTTTGCTCATTTCATTATAGTACTTTACTTGTCTTCTTGAGCCATCCTTTGAAATTTTCTGTTAAGCTCTTTTATTTCACAGTTTCTTCCATTTATTTTAGCTATTCTATGTTTCAGATATTTTATGTTTCATTTATATTACAATAAAATGTGCAAAGATCTGGAATCAGAAAATCAAAAAGGAAGAACACGCTCAGCATTTCTCAAGCTGGGGGAACTGAAGAAAAAATTCAAACCTAGACTTTCATTATTGAAAGATTCTCTGGACAAATTATTGAATGGTGCAGAAAGCATCAAGAGAAGATGGAAAGAATACACAGAGTCACTGTACCAAAAGGAAATGGTTAATGTTCAACCATTTCAAGAGGTAGCATATGATCAAAAGCCAATGATACTTAAGGAGGAAGTCCAAGGTGCATTGAAGGAATTGGCAAAGAACAAGGCACAAGGAATTGATGGAATAAAAATTGAAATATTTCAAGAAAGTGAGGCATCACAGAAGGTACGCACTCATTTCTGCCAAAAAAATTTAGAAGACAACTATCTGGACGACTAATTGGAAGAGATCTATATTTGTGCCCATTCCAAAGAGAGGTGATGCAACAGAAGGTGGAAATCATCAGACAATCTCTTTAATATCTCATGCGAGTAAAATTTTGGTAAAGGTAATACAGAAACAGCTACAATCATACACTGACAGAGAACTTCCAGAGATTCAAGCCGGATTCCGAAGAGGCCATAGAACGAGGGATATCATTGCTAATGTCCGATGGATCTTGGCTGAAAGCAGAGAATATCAGAAAGATATTTACCTGTGCTTTATTGACTATGCAAAGGCTTTCGATTGTGTGGCTCATGACAAGGTATGGACAACATTGTGCAGTATGAGTATTCCGGAACACTTAATTGTGCTCATGAGGAATCTGTACCTGGACCAAGAAGCAGTTGTTCTAAAAGAACATGGTAACACTGAATGGTTTAAAATTAAGAAAGGTGTGTGACAAGGTTATATTCTTTCACCATACTTATTCAACCTGTGTGCTGAGTAAATAATCTGAGAAGTTGGGTTATATGAAGAAAAACTTGGCATTAGGATTGGAGGAAGACCCATAATTAACAACCTGTGATATGCAGGTGATACAACTGTGTTTGCTAAAAGTGAAGAGGACTTAAAACATTTACTGATGAAGATCAAAGAGCACAGCTTTCGGTATGGATTACATCTGAATGTAAAAAAACAAAAATCCTCACCACTGGACCAATAAACAACATT
>NW_006408599.1:4073258-4080808 GCF_000296735.1 Chrysochloris asiatica | reverse complement strand
CATAGCGACCCTGTACAGGGTTTCCGAGGCTGTAAATCTTTACGGGAGCAGAATGCCTCATCTTTCTCCCGCAGAGCGGCTGGTAGTTTCGAACTGCTGGCCTAAAGGTTCGCAGCCCGATTCGTAACCACTATGTATATATATATACAAAGTCAGCAGCCCAAAAGCACATCTGCTTCTTGGTAACCCTATAAAGAGTTGCTATGAGTTGGAACTGACTCTATGACACTTAATAACAACATCATCATTTTCAGGGAGTGTGGTGGATCCATAGGATAAGCACTGGACTGCAAACCACAAGGTAGGTAGTTGGAGTCCACCAGCTGCTCTATGGGAGATCGATAAAGCTTTCTGCTCACACAGAGTTTTAAAGCCTCGGAAAGTCTATACAGATTTGCTATGAGTCAGAACCATCTAGGCAGTACTTAACAACAACAACAACAACAATCATCACTTTTCACAAATGTAATTGACTTGGTTTCTCTCTGTTCCATCCAGTGAGATCCATGTGTGTAATTATTGTTTATGGAGTTGAGAAAAGATATTTCTGATGAATAAGTCATTGGTCTTGCAAAATTCTACCATGCAATCACTGGCATTGTTTAGATAACTAAGGTCAGATTTTCTAATTACTGATCTTCTTACTTGTTTCCAACTTTTGCATCACTGCATCTTGATTGCATATTTGATCAATTGCAGACTACATAAGTTGGTAAAAGTTATTCCATCTTCACTAGCCTATTCTTTTTGGAAGTCGATATCTAGGTTCTTCTTCCTAGACTGACTTAGTTTGGGAGCTCCACTGACACCTGCCCACGATGGTATTGGAAATAATGGTGGCATAGCTTCCAGCATCATAACAACACGCCAACCATCACAGTGCAACACACTGAGAGACAAACGATGGGGTGGGTTTGTAATGAAGTCTTTTCTTTTCCCTGTCTGTGATTTCCTATTTCAGTGTGACTTATCAGTATACCCAGGTCCATATGTGCTAACCATGCTGCCTTTTGTCTAAGAAGCATGACTTGAAAAGTGATTCCTTTTCCTAGGGAAAGTACCTAATGATTTTTTGAAAACACAAATATATTCAAAATGTTATGCCCTGTGCCTTCAGAGGTGGCTTATATACTTTCTCTTGAGAAGTCTGCATCAACTGAGAAATCGATTTAGAATGCAGATGAGCATAACTAAAATGTGACCTTCAGTAAAAGGTAAAACTGAATTGGGGGATACAGTTGAGATCTATCACCAAAATGGCTTTCCATCACTTCTGCCCAAGTTCAGAACTGGGGTCAGGTCTATTGTGAAAGCAGAGCTAAAAGACTTACCCTACACTCTGCATGGAAATGACTGTTTATCTTTATAGACCTAGAGAGAGGCCTCACTTGCTCTTTTGACCTAATGTGCAGTGGTTCTGAGGCTGTCTGTCTGCTGCTAGACAAAGCTCCCCTCTATTGCGAATGAATAAATAATGAGCAGAATGTTTCTTGGAAAGAGAAGAAAACAGATCATTCCTCCCACAAGTATTACCAGCCCTATTATTCAGATGAGGAAGCCAAGATTCAGAAAGGTTTAGTAATTTGCCTAAGGTCACACAGCTGGTAAGAGTTGAAGCTAACTCTTCTGGTTCCATCCTCATGTTAAATCCACTCCGTGCTTTCATTTATGAAGGCCTGTTCTCTATCAATAAGAAAAAAATATACAAACAACAATTGCTGACATTTTATTGAGGGGCTATTTTATGTTATGCATCTTGTGAAGTATTTTATGTATAATATTTAATTCTCATAGCAATTCTATGCGATGGGTAAGAATTTCTCTATTTTACTAACAAAGATCAAATACAAATGACTTATCCAAGATCATATAGACAGAAAGTCATCGGTCAGTCCAGATATTTCTAAAACCAACTCATAGTGTTCCTCTAAGGCAGAGCAGAATTGCCCCATAGGGTTTCCAAGGCTGTAATCTTTATAGGAGCAGACTGACACATGCTTTTCCTGTGTAGCAGCTGGTGGGTTTGAACTGCCAAGCTTTTGGTTATCAGCCACGTGCTTAATCACCCCACCACCAGGACTCCTTCCAAATATCTCTAGCACGTCTATAAGACTGTGCTGGCACATCGCTTTAAGGTGGATTACTTTTTCTATAAGTAAACTGTTGGGGACATAGTGTCTCAGACTCTGACTCAGTCACTTGGCAAAGCCTCTCCCTTTGAACAGGGTCCAAGAAAATGGTGTGTGTCGGGGGTAGGGATTATGATGAATGGCAGTAGCTATTCCATATACAGTCTTATGTGCCAAGTATTAACGTCAAAGACAAATAAAAGAAAATGGTACTTTGGTAAAATAATCCCTGAAGGCAATGAAGGATTTGGGACAAACACTAATAGATCTGCTAAACGAATTCAAAGATGTTTTATTGAAATCATATGTTTCTCCCCTTTTCTTACTAAATAATGTAGGAACAGGGGTTCCATGGTCATGTTCTATGCCTAGTTCTCCAGTCTTATCCCCTGCCTTTTCACCATTGACTCATTAATCTAGCAACACAAATACCTTGGTTTTTCCTGAATATCCTTGGTACATGGTTTTCTATATGGCATTATACTTGAAGCAATGCCATTTCTTCCAGAACACTAAATAACTTATTCATCCTTCAAAACCCACCTCAGACATCTCTACTGAGTTGTCCTTGGCTCTTACCATTACAGTTCATCAGTCCCTATGTACTTGGTTTGCTCCTCTTTTTTCTACTAAAACTTTTTTTCTGTTTGTTTCTCAATTCAGATGAGAAGACCTTGCATGCGTGGTCTTGTCTTACTCACCTGTATTCTCAGCATCTGGGATAGTTAGGGTTTTGTATCAACCTGACTGGGCCAGAATTCTCAGTTGTTTGGTAGTTGAGATGTAACTATGCCCCGTGATGTGATTTGATGTGAGAAACCACCTTTAACCACCCTGATCCAAGGGAGACTCTCAAGGGCATGGTATTCAACACCCTTTATCTTACAAGAGATAAAAGGAGAAAGACTTGAGCAGAGAAAGAGGGACTTTTTAGGACCAAGATAGAAGGGCCAAGAATGAAATGCATCCCTTAGACCTGAGGTCCCTGAACTGTGAAGCTCCTAGATCCAGAGGAAGAGTGAGGCCGAGACACACAGAGAACATCAAGGAATGCTAGGCCTTCAGATGCTGAAAAGAGACAAGAACTGTTCTCCAGAATAGTGCTCTGAATTTGGACTGTGAGAGAATATAAATTTCTATTTGTATCCACGTGTATTCATGTTATAGCAGCACACGATAACTAAGACAGCAGTAACACAGAGCTGAGCACATTGTAAGAACCATACAAGTAGCTGTTAAATTTAAATTTCCATCTAGATGCTTTGATTTTATCCAGCCTTATAGGTAACACCATAAATATATTGACAAATACTGTTAAATATACCATGGACTTCCAGAAGAGTGAACAAATCTTTGTTGGATGAAATATAGCCAGAGAGCTCCTTAGAAACCAGGATAATGAGACTTGGTCTTTAGGACTTGGTACATATCAGGAGAAGAAACCAGTCTCTGGAGAAGAATACCATACTTAGTAAAGTGCAGGGTCAGCAAAAAAAGGAAGACCCTTAACAAGATGAATTGATACAGTGATTGCAACAGTGTGAGATGATTGTGAAGATGGGAGATAAGCAGGAACTATTATGTTCTATTGTACATAGAGAGGGTCACTATGAGTTGGAACTAATTCAATGGCACTTAGTTCTAGTATCTAACAGTTAGGTCTCATATTTAACTTAACTGTTTTGATACGACAGAGAGGTTTTAATGCATGAAGATTTTCAACACCTCTAAATCTAGATTGTTGTTGTTTTTTTCTTTTCCTTCATGCATTTTTAAAAAAGATTATGCAAAATATAATCTCTGTAAGGTGGAAACCTGTCAGAGAAGTAAAATTCATATAGTTTTTACTAAAACAAGTGATAGGAAAGTAGTGAGACATCACCCTATCTAAAGTGGAAAAACTTATGAGATCCAGAAAGAAAAGGCAATTCTGTTGAGTTCCAGTTCTCACGCATTTCACTATAATAACAGCTTAGTTGTCCAGTTAGCTTCTAGCCTACAAAGCCATTTCATTTACTTTACTTCATGTGAACTTCATACCAACCTGACTGGGGTAAGTGTCATTGTTTCCATCCTGCAGATGAGAAAAACTGAGGTTTACAGAAGCAAAATAGCTGTCAAGATTAAAACCCAAAATTGTCACCAAGTCAATTCTGACTCATTGTGACCTTCAAGGACAGTATCAAACTGTCCCCTCGGTGCTTCTAAGGCTATCGATCTTTACTGCAGCAGACTGCCACATCTTTATCCTAAGGGCTGGCTGATGAGCTCAAACTACAACCAAGCACTTAACCACGGTGTCACCAGGACTCCTCTGTTGAGATGACTCCATACAACAGAGGCTCCAGAACCCTGATGGTTTCCAGTGGACTGCCTCACTTCTCTTCTGATTATCAGTGGATTGTTCAGAGTCACCAGAAATTCAAGGGCTTAACCCAGGACTCTGGTGTTCATTCTGTGGGATACTCAGATGCCTTCTCTCTGGAATCCCACTGTGAGTGGAGGTGGCTCTAGGGAAGCAAGGTCTTGGGACACCACCTACCAGCACCCTTGTAGGCACAGACAGCATTCGGACTGTCAGCTCTCCTTGATTCCTTTGTAATCTAAACCTTGCTACTTAGATGCATTGCGCTTTTATTTAGCAACATGTTTTCTCACTCACACCATTTTTATAGTTTAAATAGCATAAAGCTACAAATATTCATTAGCATGCTTTACATTCTGAAATCATCTCGACTCAATACCATTATATGATTAAAGAACAATCATTTATGACTCATAACCAAACCATATTTTCTCACATAGGCTGTGTGCTAAATGATATACAGAAATAAATGCACATCAGTAGATGACACCACCACTTATGAAGCGCTTAACAGATGCACACAACATACTAAGTGCTATCTGTTCAATATCTCATTTAATCTTCTTTTTGTCTGTGTCCTCTGTATCCCCAGATGACTTCAGGCTTCCTGATGGTAGGATGGCTGCTTGACAGATCTGTACAGACCTGGTGCATAGTAAGCACTCAGGATTTATACACTCAGTAAACACCTATTATGTGCCAAGTACTTTTAAACAACTCATTGATAGTTTTGTGAGTCTGTGAGATGGTTATTGCTGTTGGGGTTTTGCAGAAGAGAATACTAGGTTGTGACACACTTAATAATTTGCCCAGGTTTCCCCAACTAGAAAGCAAAGAACCAAGTAAAGAACTCTTCCCACTACAGCATGAATGAATGAAATTTAAAAGGGTATAGAATTTAGTCTGCAAATTGCTCAAAGTACTTCTCCCTAGTTAATAAATCAGACTAAAATTCCAAGAGAGAATAACTGAATCTATGTTGATGTCGTTAAGCAGTATCAAGTCAATTTCATCTCATAATGACCTTACATAGGATTCTGGAGGATGTAAATCTCTGTGGAAGCAGAAATCCTCATACGTATCCTGCAGAACATCTGGTGGGCTTGATCCACTGACCTTGTGGCTCAGAGTCCAGTACTTATCCTACAGACTCACTGTGCTCCTCATTGAGTCTACAGCAAGAACTAGAAATAATTCTTACTGGTGGTAGTGGTGGGGAGGAGTCACAAGATATTAAGAGTACCTGGAGTAGGTAGAAGATGTTTTATGAAGAATTAGGAGAATTGACTCAGGTCCCAAAGACCTGGTAGGATGTAAATGGTTACCTGAACAAAGGAAAGAATTTCAAGGGCAATTTCAATGGAGAACATCACTATTGTCCTTGAAATTCTTTCTTTGTCCCATTCATTCACCATGGGGCTGTAGGATAGGCAAACTATAAGGTCAGCAGTTCAAACCGACCAACTGTTCCTTGGAAACCCTATACAGGGTCGCTATGAGTCAGAACTGACTCAACAGCACTTAACAACAACAGTGGAGGGTGGAGAATAGCCTACCCAGAACACAGAGCTCACTCTGTAAGAGTAGAAGATAGAATTGCAGGAATTCCTGAACACCAATGGACAGAAAAAAGATGCTGCGGATTCTTGAGAGAAGGAAAGTCATGACTGCAAACATGCTTAAGAAGATGAGTCTGCATACAGAACACAGAAAGTCTGGTAAAGGAGAACACCAGTGGATCCCCAATACTTGCAGTGGGCTTCATACATTACACTGGATAAAGTAGGTAATGAGATAAATCAATATATAAAGACTTCTTCCTTTCCCTTTACCCATCTTGTTTTTTTGTTTTTGTTTTCCCCCAACAGCATAGGGAGTCAGCTGTTTCTCAGGTTTCCCAGAATGCAATGAAAATCAAGGAAAGCGGCTTGAAAGACATCTCTCATAATGCTATGTGTTGATTAACAAAGAGGCTGCATGCCAATGACATGCTTTGTTGTTATTTTTTTGCCAGAGATAGAAATCACACAGAAAGTCTAGTGTGTATTCCAGAAGGGTGTTATGGGAAAATAACCCCAGCAATAGAGACTAAACAAGACTTGAGATATGCAAGGCCCTTAACAATGCAAGCAGCCACCTTTAATGAATGCTTTGCTTGTTGACTCATTTGCATTAAAAATCACACTTACTGTGACCTTTTAGAGCAGAGCTGATGCTTCCTCTTTCCTGCATGTTGCTTTTTAATGGAGCAAAAATTTGACAATTCAGCAACTATCAGCTACACAAAATCTGATACTGGCTTTCTATTGATTCTATGTCTATTTTGACCCTGTTGTTGTTGTTAAGTGCAGTTGAGTCCCTTCCAACTCATAGTGTTTCTAAGGAATTTCTAAGAAATCTAAAGGTTTCTAAGGAATAACTGGGTGGGTTTGAACCACTAACGTTTTGATTAGCAGTTCAGTGCCATACCAGGACTCATTTTAACCCTATGATCTCCTAATTCAACAGAATGGGGAGTTAGTTTATAAGGAACTAACACAGAGATACACCAAAGGGTAGATGTGCTAGGACTAATTTCCCTTACTGCCAACCTGCAGACCAGCCCTTGCTCTTCCCAGCACCCAGTTACCATCAGCATAACTGAGACCTGCCAGCTGCGATCTGATGATCTTTCTGATGCTGACTACCTGTATTTGTCCATCTGAATAGCATCCTTTCTTTCTTCTCCCTGTCTGTGACAGTTAAGGTTTTGTGTCCACTTGATTGCATCGGGATTCTCAGTGGTTTGGCAATTGAGATGTAGCTATCCTCCATGATGTGATTTGATGTAATAATCCCACCAACAACCTGATCTGGTTTACAGGAGATTCCTTAGAGAGTGGTGTGCAACACCTTTTGTCTTACAAGAGATTAAAGGAGAGAGACTTGAACAGAAAAGGAGGGACCTACTACTACCAAGAAGGAGCTCTGGTAGCGTAGTGGTTACGAATCGGGCTGCGAACCTTAAGGTCAGCGGTTCGAAACTACCAGCCGCTCTGCGGGAGAAAGATGAGGCT
>NW_006408599.1:4072032-4073158 GCF_000296735.1 Chrysochloris asiatica | reverse complement strand
CTGGACCAATAAACAACATTCTTATCAATGGAGAAAAGATTGAAGTTGTCAAGGACTTCATTCTTCTTGGATCAACTATCAACACTCAAGGAAGCAGCAGTCAAGAAATCAAACGATGTATTGCATTAAGCAAATCTGCTGCAGAAGACCTTTTTAAGGTATTGAAGAGCAAAGATGTCAGCTTGAGGACTAAGGTGAGCCTGACTCAAGCCATGGTGTTTTCAATAACCTCTTATGCATGCAAAAGAGGGACAGTGAATAAGGAAGACTGTAGAAGAATTCATGCCTTTGAGTTATGGTGTTGGAGGGGAATATTGAAAGTTGCATGGGCTGCCAAAAGAACCAATAGATCCATTTTGGAAGAAGTGTAGCCAGAGTGCTCTTTAGAGGCCAAGATGGCCAAACTTTGTCTCTAATACTTTGGACATATTGTCAGGAGGGAGCAGTCACTGGAGAAGGATATCATGTTTGGTAAGGTGGAGGGTCAGAGAAAAAAGGAAGATCCCCAACGAGATAGATTGGCCAAGTGGCAGCATCGATGGACTCAAGCATGGCGACAATCATGAGGTTGGCCCATGATCTGGCAGTGTTTCGTTCTGCTGTGCATAAGGTCGCTTTGAGTTGGTAGTGACTCGATGGCACCTAACAACAACAACAATGTTTCAGAGCAAGTTTCAGTCTCTTCTGACAGCCAGTTTTGTCTTTTCTCTCCTTCTTGTCTTTTTCATTACTGTAATAGTTAAGGATTTGTGTCAAGTTGACTAGTCCAGGATTCCCAGTTGAGATGTGGTTATCCCCATGGTGATGAAGCCTAATACAGGCAGAGTTAACTCTGTGATGAATGGCTATGAACAGCCAATTAATTGAAGGGATGCATCATTGGGGTGTGGCTGCTCCCAGGATCATGGACACATAGCATAGGCGCTCTCTGTCTTCCACTGGGTTCCTGGACTCTTCCATTTTAAGCCATTTCCTTGATAATAAATTCATCTTTACATGTTAAGTTAAGTGCCATCGAGTCGGTTCCGACTCATAGCGACCCTGTACAGGGTTTCCGAGGCTGTAAATCTTTACGGGAGCAGAATGCCTCATCTTTCTCCCGCAGAGCGGCTGGTAGTTTCGAACT